>NC_090335.1:3537727-3837727 GCF_035084215.1 Heptranchias perlo
TCAGTGAGTGACAGTACTCACCTCTCCCCCCAGTCAGTGAGTGACAGTACTCACCTCTCCCCCCAGTCAGTGAGTGACAGTACTCACCTCTCCCCCCCAGTCAGTGAGTGACAGTACTCACCTCTCCCCCCAGTCAGTGAGTGACAGTACTCACCTCTCCCCCCCAGTCAGTGAGTGACAGTACTCACCTCTCCCCCCAGTCAGTGAGTGACAGTACTCACCTCTCCCCCAGTCAGTGAGTGACAGTACTCACCTCTCCCCAGTCAGTGAGTGACAGTACTCACCTCTCCCCCCAGTCAGTGAGTGACAGTACTCACCTCTCCCCCCAGTCAGTGAGTGACAGTACTCACCTCTCCCCCCCAGTCAGTGAGTGACAGTACTCACCTCTCCCCCCAGTCAGTGAGTGACAGTACTCACCTCTCCCCCAGTCAGTGAGTGACAGTACTCACCTCTCCCCCCAGTCAGTGAGTGACAGTACTCACCTCTCCCCCCAGTCAGTGAGTGACAGTACTCACCTCTCCCCCAGTCAGTGAGTGACAGTACTCACCTCTCCCCCCCCAGTCAGTGAGTGACAGTACTCACCTCTCCCCCCATCTCCCCCCCAGTCAGTGAGTGACAGTACTCACCTCTCCCCCAGTCAGTGAGTGACAGTACTCACCTCTCCCCCCCAGTCAGTGAGTGACAGTACTCACCTCTCCCCCAGTCAGTGAGTGACAGTACTCACCTCTCCCCCCAGTCAGTGAGTGACAGTACCTCGACCCTCTCCCCCCAGGTCAGTGAGTGACAGTACTCACCTCTCCCCCAGTCAGTGAGTGACAGTACTCACCTCTCCCCCAGTCAGTGAGTGACAGTACTCACCTCTCCCCCAGTCAGTGAGTGACAGTACTCACCTCTCCCCCCAGTCAGTGAGTGACAGTACTCACCTCTCCCCCAGTCAGTGAGTGACAGTACTCACCTCTCCCCCCAGTCAGTGAGTGACAGTACTCACCTCTCCCCCAGTCAGTGAGTGACAGTACTCACCTCTCCCCCAGTCAGTGAGTGACAGTACTCGACCTCTCCCCCCCAGTCAGTGAGTGACAGTACTCACCTCTCCCCCCAGTCAGTGAGTGACAGTACTCACCTCTCCCCCCAGTCAGTGAGTGACAGTACTCACCTCTCCCCCAGTCGTGACAGTACTCCTCTCCCCAGTCCATGAGTGACAGTACTCACCTCTCCCCCCCAGTCAGTGAGTGACAGTACTCACCTCTCCCCCCAGTCAGTGAGTGACAGTACTCACCTCTCCCCCAGTCAGTGAGTGACAGTACTCACCTCTCCCCCCAGTCAGTGAGTGACAGTACTCACCTCTCCCCCCAGTCAGTGAGTGACAGTACTCACCTCTCCCCCCCAGTCAGTGAGTGACAGTACTCACCTCTCCCCCCAGTCAGTGAGTGACAGTACTCACCTCTCCCCCCAGTCAGTGAGTGACAGTACTCACCTCTCCCCCCAGTCAGTGAGTGACAGTACTCACCTCTCCCCCCCAGTCAGTGAGTGACAGTACTCACCTCTCCCCCCAGTCAGTGAGTGACAGTACTCAGCCTCTCCCCCCAGTCAGTGAGTGACAGTACTCACCTCTCCCCCCAGTCAGTGAGTGACAGTACTCACCTCTCCCCCCAGTCAGTGAGTGACAGTACTCACCTCTCCCCCCAGTCAGTGAGTGACAGTACTCACCTCTCCCCCCCAGTCAGTGAGTGACAGTACTCACCTCTCCCCCAGTCAGTGAGTGACAGTACTCACCTCTCCCCCCCAGTCAGTGAGTGACAGTACTCACCTCTCCCCCCAGTCAGTGAGTGACAGTACTCACCTCTCCCCCCAGTCAGTGAGTGACAGTACTCACCTCTCCCCCCAGTCAGTGAGTGACAGTACTCACCTCTCCCCCCCAGGTCAGTGAGTGACAGTACTCGACCTCTCCCCCCAGTCAGTGAGTGACAGTACTCACCTCTCCCCCAGTCAGTGAGTGACAGTACTCACCTCTCCCCCCAGTCAGTGAGTGACAGTACTCACCTCTCCCCCAGTCAGTGAGTGACAGTACTCACCTCTCCCCCCAGTCAGTGAGTGACAGTACTCACCTCTCCCCCCAGTCAGTGAGTGACAGTACTCACCTCTCCCCCCAGTCAGTGAGTGACAGTACTCACCTCTCCCCCCAGTCAGTGAGTGACAGTACTCACCTCTCCCCCAGTCAGTGAGTGACAGTACTCACCTCTCCCCCCAGTCAGTGAGTGACAGTACTCACCTCTCCCCCCAGTCAGTGAGTGACAGTACTCACCTCTCCCCCAGTCAGTGAGTGACAGTACTCACCTCTCCCCCAGTCAGTGAGTGACAGTACTCACCTCTCCCCCCAGTCAGTGAGTGACAGTACTCACCTCTCCCCCAGTCAGTGAGTGACAGTACTCACCTCTCCCCCCAGTCAGTGAGTGACAGTACTCACCTCTCCCCCCAGTCAGTGAGTGACAGTACTCACCTCTCCCCCCAGTCAGTGAGTGACAGTACTCACCTCTCCCCCAGTCAGTGAGTGACAGTACTCACCTCTCCCCCCAGTCAGTGAGTGACAGTACTCACCTCTCCCCCCAGTCAGTGAGTGACAGTACTCACCTCTCCCCCCAGTCAGTGAGTGACAGTACTCACCTCTCCCCCAGTCAGTGAGTGACAGTACTCACCTCTCCCCCAGTCAGTGAGTGACAGTACTCACCTCTCCCCCCAGTCAGTGAGTGACAGTACTCACACCTCTCCCCCCCAGTCAGTGAGTGACAGTACTCACCTCTCCCCCCCAGTCAGTGAGTGACAGTACTCACCTCTCCCCCAGTCAGTGAGTGACAGTACTCACCTCTCCCCCCCAGTCAGTGAGTGACAGTACTCACCTCTCCCCCAGTCAGTGAGTGACAGTACTCACCTCTCCCCCCAGTCAGTGAGTGACAGTACTCTCCCCTCTCCCCCCAGTCAGTGAGTGACAGTACTCACCTCTCCCCCCCAGTCAGTGAGTGACAGTACTCACCTCTCCCCCCAGTCAGTGAGTGACAGTACTCACCTCTCCCCCCAGTCAGTGAGTGACAGTACTCACCTCTCCCCCCCAGTCAGTGAGTGACAGTACTCACCTCTCCCCCCAGTCAGTGAGTGACAGTACTCACCTCTCCCCCCAGTCAGTGAGTGACAGTACTCACCTCTCCCCCAGTCAGTGAGTGACAGTACTCACCTCTCCCCCCAGTCAGTGAGTGACAGTACTCACCTCTCCCCCCAGTCAGTGAGTGACAGTACTCACCTCTCCCCCAGTCAGTGAGTGACAGTACTCACCTCTCCCCCCCAGTCAGTGAGTGACAGTACTCACCTCTCCCCCAGTCAGTGAGTGACAGTACTCACCTCTCCCCCAGTCAGTGAGTGACAGTACTCACCTCTCCCCCCAGTCAGTGAGTGACAGTACTCCACCTCTCCCCCAGTCAGTGAGTGACAGTACTCACCTCTCCCCCCAGTCAGTGAGTGACAGTACTCACCTCTCCCCCCAGTCAGTGAGTGACAGTACTCACCTCTCCCCCAGTCAGTGAGTGACAGTACTCACCTCTCCCCCCAGTCAGTGAGTGACAGTACTCACCTCTCCCCCCAGTCAGTGAGTGACAGTACTCACCTCTCCCCCCAGTCAGTGAGTGACAGTACTCACCTCTCCCCCAGTCAGTGAGTGACAGTACTCACCTCTCCCCCAGTCAGTGAGTGACAGTACTCACCTCTCCCCCCAGTCAGTGAGTGACAGTACTCACCTCTCCCCCCAGTCAGTGAGTGACAGTACTCACCTCTCCCCCCCAGTCAGTGAGTGACAGTACTCACCTCTCCCCCAGTCAGTGAGTGACAGTACTCACCTCTCCCCCCAGTCAGTGAGTGACAGTACTCACCTCTCCCCCCAGTCAGTGAGTGACATTACTCACCTCTCCCCCCCAGTCAGTGAGTGACAGTACTCACCTCTCCCCCCAGTCAGTGAGTGACAGTACTCACCTCTCCCCCCAAGTCAGTGAGTGACAGTACTCACCTCTCCCCCCAGTCAGTGAGTGACAGTACTCACCTCTCCCCCCAGTCAGTGAGTGACAGTACTCACCTCTCCCCCAGTCAGTGAGTGACAGTACTCACCTCTCCCCCCCAGTCAGTGAGTGACAGTACTCACCTCTCCCCCAGTCAGTGAGTGACAGTACTCACCTCTCCCCCCAGTCAGTGAGTGACAGTACTCACCTCTCCCCCCAGTCAGTGAGTGACAGTACTCACCTCTCCCCCCAGTCAGTGAGTGACAGTACTCACCTCTCCCCCCCAGTCAGTGAGTGACAGTACTCACCTCTCCCCCCAGTCAGTGAGTGACAGTACTCACCTCTCCCCCCCAGTCAGTGAGTGACAGTACTCACCTCTCCCCCCCAGTCAGTGAGTGACAGTACTCACCTCTCCCCCCAGTCAGTGAGTGACAGTACTCACCTCTCCCCCCCAGTCAGTGAGTGACAGTACTCACCTCTCCCCCAGTCAGTGAGTGACAGTACTCACCTCTCCCCCCCAGTCAGTGAGTGACAGTACTCACCTCTCCCCCCAGTCAGTGAGTGACAGTACTCACCTCTCCCCCCAGTCAGTGAGTGACAGTACTCACCTCTCCCCCAGTCAGTGAGTGACAGTACTCACCTCTCCCCCCAGTCAGTGAGTGACAGTACTCACCTCTCCCCCCCAGTCAGTGAGTGACAGTACTCACCTCTCCCCCAGTCAGTGAGTGACAGTACTCACCTCTCCCCCCAGTCAGTGAGTGACAGTACTCACCTCTCCCCCCAGTCAGTGAGTGACAGTACTCACCTCTCCCCCCAGTCAGTGAGTGACAGTACTCACCTCTCCCCCCAGTCAGTGAGTGACAGTACTCGCCTCTCCCCCCCAGTCAGTGAGTGACAGTACTCACCTCTCCCCCAGTCAGTGAGTGACAGTACTCACCTCTCCCCCCCAGTCAGTGAGTGACAGTACTCACCTCTCCCCCAGTCAGTGAGTGACAGTACTCACCTCTCCACCCAGTCAGTGAGTGACAGTACTCACCTCTCCCCCCAGTCAGTGAGTGACAGTACTCACCTCTCCCCCCAGTCAGTGAGTGACAGTACTCACCTCTCCCCCAGTCAGTGAGTGACAGTACTCACCTCTCCCCCCAGTCAGTGAGTGACAGTACTCACCTCTCCCCCGTCAGTGAGTGACAGTACTCACCTCTCCCCCGGTCAGTGAGTGACAGTACTCACCTCTCCCCCCAGTCAGTGAGTGACAGTACTCACCTCTCCCCCCAGTCAGTGAGTGACAGTACTCACCTCTCCCCCCAGTCAGTGAGTGACAGTACTCACCTCTCCCCCCAGTCAGTGAGTGACAGTACTCACCTCTCCCCCCAGTCAGTGAGTGACAGTACTCGCCTCTCCCCCAGTCAGTGAGTGACAGTACTCACCTCTCCCCCAGTCAGTGAGTGACAGTACTCACCTCTCCCCCCAGTCAGTGAGTGACAGTACTCACCTCTCCCCCAGTCAGTGAGTGACAGTACTCACCTCTCCCCCAGTCAGTGAGTGACAGTACTCACCTCTCCCCCAGTCAGTGAGTGACAGTACTCACCTCTCCCCCCCAGTCAGTGAGTGACAGTACTCACCTCTCCCCCAGTCAGTGAGTGACAGTACTCACCTCTCCCCCAGTCAGTGAGTGACAGTACTCACCTCTCCCCCCCAGTCAGTGAGTGACAGTACTCACCTCTCCCCCAGTCAGTGAGTGACAGTACTCACCTCTCCCCCCAGTCAGTGAGTGACAGTACTCACCTCTCCCCCAGTCAGTGAGTGACAGTACTCACCTCTCCCCCAGTCAGTGAGTGACAGTACTCACCTCACCCCCAGTCAGTGAGTGACAGTACTCACCTCTCCCCCCAGTCAGTGAGTGACAGTACTCACCTCTCCCCCCCCAGTCAGTGAGTGGGACAGTACTCACCTCTCCCCCGGGTCAGTGAGTGACAGTACTCACCTCTCCCTCAGTCAGTGAGTGACAGTACTCACCTCTCCCCCATTCAGTGAGTGACAGTACTCACCTCTCCCCCCAGTCAGTGAGTGACAGTACTCACCTCTCCCCCCCAGTCAGTGAGTGACAGTACTCACCTCTCCCCCCAGTCAGTGAGTGACAGTACTCACCTCTCCCCCCCAGTCAGTGAGTGACAGTACTCGCCTCTCCCCCCAGTCAGTGAGTGACAGTACTCACCTCTCCCCCCCAGTCAGTGAGTGACAGTACTCACCTCTCCCCCCAGTCAGTGAGTGACAGTACTCACCTCTCCCCCCAGTCAGTGAGTGACAGTACTCACCTCTCCCCCCAGTCAGTGAGTGACAGTACTCATCTCTCCCCACGGTCAGTGAGTGACAGTACTCACCTCTCCCCCCAGTCAGTGAGTGACAGTACTCACCTCTCCCCCCAGTCAGTGAGTGACAGTACTCGCCTCTCCCCCCCAGTCAGTGAGTGACAGTACTCACCTCTCCCCCAGTCAGTGAGTGACAGTACTCACCTCTCCCCCCAGTCAGTGAGTGACAGTACTCACCTCTCCCCCGGGTCAGTGAGTGACAGTACTCACCTCTCCCCCCAGTCAGTGAGTGACAGTACTCACCTCTCCCCCCCAGTCAGTGAGTGACAGTACTCACCTCTCCCCCAGTCAGTGAGTGACAGTACTCACCTCTCCCCCCAGTAAGTGAGTGACAGTACTCACCTCTCCCCCGGGTCAGTGAGTGACAGTACTCACCTCTCCCCCCAGTCAGTGAGTGACAGTACTCACCTCTCCCCCCCCAGTCAGTGAGTGACAGTACTCACCTCTCCCCCCAGTCAGTGAGTGACAGTACTCACCTCTCCCCCCAGTCAGTGAGTGACAGTACTCACCTCTCCCCCCAGTCAGTGAGTGACAGTACTCACCTCTCCCCCAGTCAGTGAGTGACAGTACTCACCTCTCCCCCCAGTCAGTGAGTGACAGTACTCACCTCTCCCCCCAGGTCAGTGAGTGACAGTACTCACCTCTCCCCCCAGTCAGTGAGTGACAGTACTCACCTCTCCCCCAGTCAGTGAGTGACAGTACTCGCCTCTCCCCCCAGTCAGTGAGTGACAGTACTCACCTCTCCCCCAGTCAGTGAGTGACAGTACTCACCTCTCCCCCAGTCAGTGAGTGACAGTCCTCACCTCTCCCCCCAGTCAGTGAGTGACAGTACTCACCTCTCCCCCCAGTCAGTGAGTGACAGTACTCACCTCTCCCCCCAGTCAGTGAGTGACAGTCCTCACCTCTCCCCCCAGTCAGTGAGTGACAGTACTCACCTCTCCCCCCAGTCAGTGAGTGACAGTACTCACCTCTGCCCCCCAGTCAGTGAGTGACAGTAGTCACCTCTCCCCCAGTCAGTGAGTGACAGTACTCACCTCTCCCTGACAGTACTCACCTCTCCCCCCAGTCAGTGAGTGACAGTACTCACCTCTCCCCCAGTCAGTGAGTGACAGTACTCACCTCTCCCCCAGTCAGTGAGTGACAGTACTCACCTCTCCCCCCAGTCAGTGAGTGACAGTACTCACCTCTCCCCCCAGTCAGTGAGTGACAGTACTCACCTCTCCCCCAGTCAGTGAGTGACAGTACTCACCTCTCCCCCAGTCAGTGAGTGACAGTACTCACCTCTCCCCCAGTCAGTGAGTGACAGTACTCACCTCTCCCCCAGTCAGTGAGTGACAGTACTCACCTCTCCCCCAGTCAGTGAGTGACAGTACTCACCTCTCCCCCAGTCAGTGAGTGACAGTACTCACCTCTCCCCCCAGTCAGTGAGTGACAGTACTCACCTCTCCCCCCAGTCAGTGAGTGACAGTACTCACCTCTCCCCCCAGTCAGTGAGTGACAGTACTCACCTCTCCCCCCAGTCAGTGAGTGACAGTACTCACCTCTCCCCCCAGTCAGTGAGTGACAGTACTCACCTCTCCCCCAGTCAGTGAGTGACAGTACTCACCTCTCCCCCAGTCAGTGAGTGACAGTACTCACCTCTCCCCCAGTCAGTGAGTGACAGTACTCACCTCTCCCCCCAGTCAGTGAGTGACAGTACTCACCTCTCCCCCCCAGTCAGTGAGTGACAGTACTCACCTCTCCCCCCAGTCAGTGAGTGACAGTACTCACCTCTCCCCCAGTCAGTGAGTGACAGTACTCACCTCTCCCCCCAGTCAGTGAGTGACAGTACTCACCTCTCCCCCAGTCAGTGAGTGACAGTACTCACCTCTCCCCCCAGTCAGTGAGTGACAGTACTCACCTCTCCCCCAGTCAGTGAGTGACAGTACTCACCTCTCCCCCCAGTCAGTGAGTGACAGTACTCACCTCTCCCCCCAGTCAGTGAGTGACAGTACTCACCTCTCCCCCGGTCAGTGAGTGACAGTACTCACCTCTCCCTCAGTCAGTGAGTGACAGTACTCACCTCTCCCCCAGTCAGTGAGTGACAGTACTCACCTCTCCCCCCAGTCAGTGAGTGACAGTACTCACCTCTCCCCCCAGTCAGTGAGTGACAGTACTCACCTCTCCCCCCAGTCAGTGAGTGACAGTACTCACCTCTCCCCCCAGTCAGTGAGTGACAGTACTCACCTCTCCCCCCAGTCAGTGAGTGACAGTACTCACCTCTCCCCCCAGTCAGTGAGTGACAGTACTCACCTCTCCCCCCAGTCAGTGAGTGACAGTACTCACCTCTCCCCCCAGTCAGTGAGTGACAGTACTCACCTCTCCCCCCAGTCAGTGAGTGACAGTACTCATCTCTCCCCACGGTCAGTGAGTGACAGTACTCACCTCTCCCCCCAGTCAGTGAGTGACAGTACTCACCTCTCCCCGGGTCAGTGAGTGACAGTACTCACCTCTCCCCCAGTCAGTGAGTGACAGTACTCACCTCTCCCCCAGTCAGTGAGTGACAGTACTCACCTCTCCCCCCCAGTCAGTGAGTGACAGTACTCACCTCTCCCCCCAGTCAGTGAGTGACAGTACTCACCTCTCCCCCCAGTCAGTGAGTGACAGTACTCGCCTCTCCCCCCCAGTCAGTGAGTGACATTACTCACCTCTCCCCCCAGTCAGTGAGTGACAGTACTCACCTCTCCACCCAGTCAGTGAGTGACAGTACTCACCTCTCCCCCCCAGTCAGTGAGTGACAGTACTCACCTCTCCCCCAGTCAGTGAGTGACAGTACTCACCTCTCCCCCCAGTCAGTGAGTGACAGTACTCACCTCTCCCCCCAGTCAGTGAGTGACAGTACTCACCTCTCCCCCCAGTCAGTGAGTGACAGTACTCACCTCTCCCCCCAGTCAGTGAGTGACAGTACTCACCTCACCCCCCAGTCAGTGAGTGACAGTACTCACCTCTCCCCCAGTCAGTGAGTGACAGTACTCACCTCTCCCCCCAGTCAGTGAGTGACAGTACTCACCTCTCCCCCGAGTCAGTGAGTGACAGTACTCACCTCTCCCCCAGTCAGTGAGTGACAGTACTCACCTCACCCCCCAGTCAGTGAGTAACAGTACTCACCTCTCCCCCGAGTCAGTGAGTGACAGTACTCACCTCTCCCCCAGTCAGTGAGTGACAGTACTCACCTCTCCCCCCAGTCAGTGAGTGACAGTACTCACCTCTCCCCCAGTCAGTGAGTGACAGTACTCACCTCACCCCCCAGTCAGTGAGTGACAGTACTCACCTCTCCCCCAGTCAGTGAGTGACAGTACTCACCTCTCCCCCAGTCAGTGAGTGACAGTACTCACCTCTCCCCCCAGTCAGTGAGTGACAGTACTCACCTCTCCCCCCCAGTCAGTGAGTGACAGTACTCACCTCTCCCCCCAGTCAGTGAGTGACAGTACTCGCCTCTCCCCCCCAGTCAGTGAGTGACAGTACTCACCTCCCCCCCAGTCAGTGAGTGACATTACTCACCTCTCCCCCCAGTCAGTGAGTGACAGTACTCACCTCTCCCCCAGTCAGTGAGTGACAGTACTCACCTCTCCCCCCAGTCAGTGAGTGACAGTACTCACCTCTCCCCCCCAGTCAGTGAGTGACAGTACTCACCTCTCCCCCCCAGTCAGTGAGTGACAGTACTCACCTCTCCCCCCAGTCAGTGAGTGACAGTACTCACCTCTCCCCCAGTCAGTGAGTGACAGTACTCACCTCTCCCCCCAGTCAGTGAGTGACAGTACTCACCTCTCCCCCAGTCAGTGAGTGACAGTACTCACCTCTCCCCCCCAGTCAGTGAGTGACAGTACTCACCTCTCCCCCCAGTCAGTGAGTGACAGTACTCGCCTCTCCCCCCCAGTCAGTGAGTGACAGTACTCACCTCTCCCCCCCAGTCAGTGAGTGACAGTACTCACCTCTCCCCCCAGTCAGTGAGTGACAGTACTCACCTCTCCCCCAGTCAGTGAGTGACATTACTCACCTCTCCCCCCAGTCAGTGAGTGACAGTACTCACCTCTCCCCCCCAGTCAGTGAGTGACAGTACTCACCTCTCCCCCAGTCAGTGAGTGACAGTACTCACCTCTCCCCCAGTCAGTGAGTGACAGTACTCACCTCTCCCCCCAGTCAGTGAGTGACAGTACTCACCTCTCCCCCCAGTCAGTGAGTGACAGTACTCACCTCTCCCCCAGTCAGTGAGTGACAGTACTCACCTCTCCCCCCAGTCAGTGAGTGACAGTACTCACCTCTCCCCCCCAGTCAGTGAGTGACAGTACTCACCTCTCCCCCCAGTCAGTGAGTGACAGTACTCACCTCACCCCCCAGTCAGTGAGTGACAGTACTCACCTCTCCCCCCCAGTCAGTGAGTGACAGTACTCACCTCTCCCCCCCAGTCAGTGAGTGACAGTACTCACCTCTCCCCCAGTCAGTGAGTGACAGTACTCACCTCTCCCCCCAGTCAGTGAGTGACAGTACTCACCTCTCCCCCCAGTCAGTGAGTGACAGTACTCACCTCTCCCCCCAGTCAGTGAGTGACAGTACTCACCTCTCCCCCCAGTCAGTGAGTGACAGTACTCACCTCTCCCCCCAGTCAGTGAGTGACAGTACTCACCTCTCCCCCCAGTCAGTGAGTGACAGTACTCACCTCTCACCCCAGTCAGTGAGTGACAGTACTCACCTCTCCCCCCAGTCAGTGAGTGACAGTACTCACCTCTCCCCCCAGTCAGTGAGTGACAGTACTCACCTCTCCCCCCAGTCAGTGAGTGACAGTACTCACCTCTCCCCCAGTCAGTGAGTGACAGTCCTCACCTCTCCCCCCCAGTCAGTGAGTGACAGTACTCACCTCTCCCCCCCAGTCAGTGAGTGACAGTACTCACCTCTCCCCCCAGTCAGTGAGTGACAGTACTCACCTCTCCCCCCCAGTCAGTGAGTGACAGTACTCACCTCTCCCCCCCAGTCAGTGAGTGACAGTACTCACCTCTCCCCCCAGTCAGTCAGTGACAGTACTCACCTCTCCCCCCAGTCAGTCAGTGACAGTACTCACCTCTCCCCCCGGTCAGTGAGTGACAGTACTCACCTCTCCCCCAGTCAGTGAGTGACAGTACTCACCTCTCCCCCCAGTCAGTGAGTGACAATACTCACCTCTCCCCCCAGTCAGTGAGTGACAGTACTCACCTCTCCCCCAGTCAGTGAGTGACAGTACTCACCTCTCCCCCCAGTCAGTGAGTGACAGTACTCACCTCTCCCCCAGTCAGTGAGTGACAGTACTCACCTCTCCCCCCCAGTCAGTGAGTGACAGTACTCACCTCTCCCCCCCAGTCAGTGAGTGACAGTACTCACCTCTCCCCCCAGTCAGTGAGTGACAGTACTCACCTCTCCCCCCAGTCAGTGAGTGACATTACTCACCTCTCCCCCAGTCAGTGAGTGACAGTACTCACCTCACCCCCCAGTCAGTGAGTGACAGGACTCACCTCTCCCCCCCAGTCAGTGAGTGACAGTACTCACCTCTCCCCCAGTCAGTGAGTGACAGTACTCACCTCTCCCCCCCAGTCAGTGAGTGACAGTACTCACCTCACCCCCCAGTCAGTGAGTGACAGTACTCACCTCTCCCCCCCCAGTCAGTGAGTGACAGTACTCACCTCTCCCCCCCAGTCAGTAAGTGACAGTACTCACCTCTCCCCCCAGTCAGTGAGTGACAGTACTCACCTCACCCCCCAGTCAGTGAGTGACAGTACTCACCTCACCCCCCAGTCAGTGAGTGACAGTACTCACCTCTCCCCCCAGTCAGTGAGTGACAGTACTCACCTCTCCCCCCCAGTCAGTGAGTGACAGTACTCACATCTCCCCCCCAGTCAGTGAGTGACAGTACTCACCTCTCCCCCCAGTCAGTGAGTGACAGTACTCACCTCTCCCCCCAGTCAGTGAGTGACAGTACTCACCTCTCCCCCCAGTCAGTGAGTGACAGTACTCACCTCTCCCCCCAGTCAGTGAGTGACAGTACTCACCTCTCCCCCCAGTCAGTGAGTGACAGTACTCACCTCTCCCCCCAGTCAGTGAGTGACAGTACTCACCTCTCCCCCCAGTCAGTGAGTGACAGTACTCACCTCTCCCCCAGTCAGTGAGTGACAGTACTCACCTCTCCCCCCCAGTCAGTGAGTGACAGTACTCACCTCTCACCCCAGTCAGTGAGTGACAGTACTCACCTCTCCCCCAGTCAGTGAGTGACAGTACTCACCTCTCCCCCAGTCAGTGAGTGACAGTACTCACCTCTCCCCCCAGTCAGTGAGTGACAGTACTCACCTCACCCCCCAGTCAGTGAGTGACAGTACTCACCTCTCCCCCCGGTCAGTGAGTGACAGTACTCACCTCTCCCCCAGTCAGTGAGTGACAGTACTCACCTCTCCCCCCAGTCAGTGAGTGACAGTACTCACCTCTCCCCCAGTCAGTGAGTGACAGTACTCACCTCTCCCCCAGTCAGTGAGTGACAGTACTCACCTCTCCCCCCCAGTCAGTGAGTGACAGTACTCACCTCTCCCCCCAGTCAGTGAGTGACAGTACTCACCTCTCCCCCAGTCAGTGAGTGACAGTACTCACCTCACCCCCCAGTCAGTGAGTGACAGTACTCACCTCTCCCCCAGTCAGTGAGTGACAGTACTCACCTCTCCCCCCAGTCAGTGAGTGACAGCACTCACCTCTCCCCCCCAGTCAGTGAGTGACAGTACTCACCTCTCCCCCCAGTCAGTGAGTGACAGTACTCACCTCTCCCCCCAGTCAGTGAGTGACAGTACTCAACTCTCCCCCCAGTCAGTGAGTGACAGTACTCACCTCTCCCCCCAGTCAGTGAGTGACAGTACTCACCTCTCCCCCCAGTCAGTGAGTGACAGTACTCACCTCTCCCCCCAGTCAGTGAGTGACAGTACTCACCTCTCCCCCAGTCAGTGAGTGACAGTACTCACCTCTCCCCCCAGTCAGTGAGTGACAGTACTCACCTCTCCCCCCAGTCAGTGAGTGACAGTACTCAACTCTCCCCCCAGTCAGTGAGTGACAGTACTCACCTCTCCCCCCAGTCAGTGAGTGACAGTACTCACCTCTCCCCCCAGTCAGTGAGTGACAGTACTCACCTCTCCCCCCAGTCAGTGAGTGACAGTACTCACCTCTCCCCCAGTCAGTGAGTGACAGTACTCACCTCTCCCCCAGTCAGTGAGTGACAGTACTCACCTCTCCCCCCCAGTCAGTGAGTGACAGTACTCACCTCTCCCCCAGTCAGTGAGTGACAGTACTCACCTCTCCCCCCAGTCAGTGAGTGACAGTACTCACCTCTCCCCCGGTCAGTGAGTGACAGTACTCACCTCTCCCCCCAGTCAGTGAGTGACAGTACTCACCTCACCCCCAGTCAGTGAGTGACAGTACTCACCTCTCCCCCCATTCAGTGAGTGACAGTACTCACCTCTCCCCCGGGTCAGTGAGTGACAGTACTCACCTCTCCCCCCAGTCAGTGAGTGACAGTACTCACCTCTCCCCCCAGTCAGTGAGTGACAGTACTCACCTCTCCCCCCAGTCAGTGAGTGACAGTACTCACCTCTCCCCCCCCAGTCAGTGAGTGACAGTACTCACCTCTCCCCCCCAGTCAGTGAGTGACAGTACTCACCTCTCCCCCCCAGTCAGTGAGTGACAGTACTCACCTCTCCCCCCAGTCAGTGAGTGACAGTACTCACCTCTCCCCCCAGTCAGTGAGTGACAGTACTCACCTCTCCCCCCAGTCAGTGAGTGACAGTACTCACCTCTCCCCCCAGTCAGTGAGTGACAGTACTCAACTCTCCCCCCAGTCAGTGAGTTGAGTACTGTCACTCACTGACTGGGGGGAGAGGTGAGTACTGAGGGGAGCGTCCGATAAAAGGCGGGATTTCAGAGCGCTGAGAGGAGCCGAGCCGAGCGGAGGGAGCGTCCGATAAAAGGCGGGATTTCAGAGCGCTGAGAGGAGCCGAGCCGAGCGGAGGGAGGGTCTGATAAAAGGCGGGATTTCAGAGCGCTGAGAGGAGCTGAGAGGAGCCGAGCCGAGCGGAGGGAGCGTCCGATAAAAGGCGGGATTTCAGAGCGCTGAGAGGAGCCGAGCGGAGCGGAGGGAGCGTCCGATAAAAGGCGGGATTTCAGAGCGCTGAGAGGAGCCGAGCCGAGCGGAGGGAGCGTCCGATAAAAGGCGGGATTTCAGAGCGCTGAGAGGAGCCGAGCCGAGCGGAGGGAGCGTCCGATAAAAGGCGGGATTTCAGAGCGCTGAGAGGAGCCGAGCGGAGGGAGCGTCCGATAAAAGGCGGGATTTCAGAGCGCTGAGAGGAGCCGAGCGGAGGGAGCGTCCGATAAAAGGCGGGATTTCAGAGCGCTGAGAGGAGCCGAGCCGAGCGGAGCTGCGACCGAGTTCGAAGTGACGTCAGGAATCGGATCGGGACGCGACACAGGGGAGGCACCTGATTGGTGAGTAGGTTCAGGTGAGTATTTCTACTTATCGACAGTAACTGAAGTAAAAAGAAAGGGAAGGTCTGCAGGTCTTATAGGAAGTAGCGTTTATTTTTTAGTCAATCAAGGTCCCTCGTGTAGTTAACATTCACTACATTGAGAACAATTTAAAGGAGTAAACTCCTTAAAGTTAGTGGTAAGTAGTTTTTCTTTCCTTTTTTTTTCTCTTGACATTGTAGTTGTTCTTAAGCTAATTTAAGGGTTAAGTCATGGCAGGAGATCCCAGCGCCGTGTCATGTTCCTCTTGTGGGATGTGGGAATTCAGGGATCCTTCCTGTATCCCTGATTCCTTCACCTGCGGGAAGTGTGTCCAGCTGCAGCTATTGTTTGACCGCTTGACGGCTCTGGAGCTGCGGATGGACTCACTTTGGAGCATCCGCGATGCTGAGAAAGTCGTGGATAGCACGTTCAGTGAGTTGGTCACACCGCAGATAAAAATTACTGAGGGAGATAGTGAATGGGTGACCAACAGACAGAGGAAGAGTAGGAAGGCAGTGCAGGGGTCCCCTGCGGTCATCTCCCTCCAAAACAGGTATACCGTTTTGGATACTGTTGGCGGAGATGGCTCACCAGGGGAAGGTGGCAGTGGCCAGGTTCATGGCACCGTGGCTGGCTCTGCTGCACAGGAGGGCAGGAAAAAGAGTGGCAGAGCTATAGTGATAGGGGACTCGATTGTAAGGGGAATAGACAGGCGTTTCTGCGGACGCAACCGAGACTCCAGGATGGTATGTTGCCTCCCTGGTGCAAGGGTCAAGGATGTCTCGGAGCGGCTGCAGGACATTCTGGAGGGGGAGGGTGAACAGCCAGTTGTCGTGGTGCATATAGGCACCAACGATATAGGTAAAAAACAGGATGAGGTCCTACAAGCTGAATTCAGGGAGTTAGGAGTTAAACTAAAGAGTAGGACCTCAAAGGTAGTAATCTCAGGATTGCTACCAGTGCCACGGGTTAGTCAGAGTAGGAATGACAGGATAGCTAAGATGAATACGTGGCTTGAGAGATGGTGCAAGCTGGAGGGATTCAAATTCCTGGGCCATTGGAACCGGTTCTGGGGGAGGTGGGACCAGTACAAATTGGACGGTCTGCATCTGGGCAGGACTGGAACCAATGTCCTAGGGGGAGTGTTTGCCAGTGCTGTTGGGGAGGGTTTAAACTAATGTGGCAGGGGGATGGGAACCGATGCAGGAAGTCAGTGGGAAATAAAGTGGTGACAGAAACAAAAGGCAGTAAGGGAGAGTGTACAGAACATGACCGGACAGATGGTCTGAGAAAGCAGGGCAAAGACCAAGGGAAGTCTAGATTAAACTGCATTTATTTCAATGCAAGAAGTCTGATGGGCAAGGCAGATGAACTCAGGGCATGGATGGGTACATGGGACTGGGATGTTATAGCTATTACTGAAACATGGCTAAGGGAGGGGCAGGACTGGCAGCTCAATGTTCCAGGGTACAGATGCTATAGGAAAGATAGAGCAGGAGGTAAGAGAGGAGGGGGAGTTGCGTTCTTGATTAGGGAGAACATCACGGCAGTAGTGAGAGGGGATATATCCGAGGGTTCGCCCACTGAGTCCATATGGGTAGAACTGAAAAATAAGAAGGGAGAGATCACTTTGATAGGATTGTACTACAGACCCCCAAATAGTCAACGGGAAATTGAGGAGCAAATATGTAAGGAGATTACAGACAGCTGCAAGAAAAATAGGGTGGTAATAGTAGGGGACTTTAACTTTCCCAACATTGACTGGGACAGCCATAGCATTAGGGGCTTGGATGGAGAGAAATTTGTTGAGTGTATTCAGGAGGAATTTCTCATTCAGTATGTGGATGGCCCGACTAGAGAGGGGGCAAAACTTGACCTCCTCTTGGGAAATAAGGAAGGGCAGGTGACAGAAGTGTTAGTGAGGGATCACTTTGGGACCAGTGATCATAATTCCATTAGTTTTAAGATAGCTATGGAGAAGGATAGGTCTGGCCCAAAAGTTAAAATTCTAAATTGGGGAAAGGCCAATTTTGATGGTATTAGACAGGAACTTTCAGAAGTTGATTGGGAGAGTCTGTTGGCAGGCAAAGGGACGTCTGGTAAGTGGGAGGCTTTCAAAAGTGTGTTAACCAGGGTTCAGGGTAAGCACATTCCTTATAAAGTGAAGGGCAAGGCTGGTAGAAGTAGGGAACCTTGGATGACTCGGGAGATTGAGGCACTAGTCAAAAATAAGAAGGAGGCATATGACATGCATAGGCAGCTGGGATCAAGTGGATCCCTTGAAGAGTATAGAGATTGCCGGAGTAGAGTTAAGAAAGAAATCAGGAGGGCAAAAAGGGGATATGAGATTGCTTTGGCAGATCAGGCAAAGGTGAATCCAAAGAGCTTCTACAAATACATAAAGGGCAAAAGGGTAACTAGGGAGAGAGTAGGGCCTCTTAAGGATCAACAAGGTCATCTATGTGCGGAACCACAAGAGATGGGTGAGATCCTGAATGAATATTTCACATCGGTATTTACGGTTGAGAAAGGCATGGATGTTAGGGAACTTGGGGAAATAAATAGTGATGTCTTGAGGAGTGTACATATTACAGAGAGGGAGGTGCTGGAAGTCTTAACGCGCATCAAGGTAGATAAATCTCCGGGACCTGATGAAATGTATCCCAGGACGTTATGGGAGGTTAGGGAGGAAATTGCGGGTCCCCTAGCAGAGATATTTGAATCATCCACCGCTACAGGTGAGGTGCCTGAAGATTGGAGGGTAGCAAATGTTGTGCCTTTGTTTAAGAAGGGCGGCAGGGAAAAGCCTGGGAACTACAGACCAGTGAGCCTGACATCTGTAGTGGGTAAGTTGTTAGAGGGTATTCTGAGGGACAGGATCTACAGGCATTTGGAGAGGCAGGGACTAATTAGGAACAGTCAGCATGGTTTTGTGAGTGGAAAATCATGTCTCACGAATTTGATTGAGTTTTTTGAAGGGGTAACCAAGAAGATAGATGAGGGCTGTGCAGTAGACGTGGTCTACATGGACTTCAGCAAAGCATTTGACAAGGTACCGCATGGTAGGTTGTTACATAAGGTTAAATCTCATGGGATCCAAGGAGAGGTAGCCAATTGGATACAAAATTGGCTTGACGACAGAAGACAGAGGGTGGTTGTCGAGGGTTGTTTTTCAAACTGGATGCCTGTGTCCAGCGGTGTGCCTCAGGGATCGGTGCTGGGTCCGCTGTTATTTGTTATTTATATTAATGATTTGGATGAGAATTTAGGAGGCATGGTTAGTAAGTTTGCAGATGACACCAAGATTGGTGGCATTGTGGACAGTGAAGAAGGTTATCTAGGATTGCAACGGGATCTTGATAAATTGGGCCAGTGGGCCGATGAATGGCAGATGGAGTTTAATTTAGATAAATGTGAGGTGATGCATTTTGGTAGATCGAATCGGGCCAGGACCTACTCCGTTAATGGTAGGGCGTTGGGGAGAGTTATCGAACAAAGAGATCTAGGAGTACAGATTCATAGCTCCTTGAAAGTGGAGTCACAGGTGGATAGGGTGGTGAAGAAGGCATTCAGCATGCTTGGTTTCATTGGTCAGAACATTGAATGCAGGAGTTGGGATGTCTTGTTGAAGTTGTACAGGGCATTGGTGAGGCCACACTTGGAGTACTGTGTACAGTTCTGGTCACCCTATTATAGAAAGGATATTATTAAACTAGAAAGAGTGCAGAAAAGATTTACTAGGATGCTACCGGGACTTGATGGTTTGACTTACAGGGAGAGGTTAGACAGACTGGGACTTTATTCCCTGGAGAGTAGGAGGTTAAGGGGTGATCTTATAGAAGTCTATAAAATAATGAGGGGCATAGATAAGGTCGATAGTCAAAATCTTTTCCCAAAGGTAGGGGAGTCTATAACGAGGGGGCACAGATTTAAGGTGAGAGGGGAGAGATACAAAAGGATCCAGAGGGGCAATTTTTTCACTCAAAGGGTGGTGAGTGTCTGGAACGAGCTGCCAGAGGCAGTAGTAGAGGCGGGTACAATTTTGTCTTTTAAAAAGCATTTGGACAGTTACATGGGGAAGATGGGTATCGAGGGATATGGGCCAAGTGCAGGCAATTGGGACTAGCTTAGTGGTATAAACTGGGCGACATGGACATGTTGGGCCGAAGGGCCTGTTTCCATGTTGTAACTTCTATGATTCTATGATTCTATGATTCAGTGAGTGACAGTACTCACCTCCCCCCCAGTCAGTGAGTGACAGTACTCACCTCTCCCCCCCCAGTCAGTGAGTGACAGTACTCACCTCTCCCCCAGTCAGTGAGTGACAGTACTCACCTCTCCCCCCAGTCAGTGAGTGACAGTACTCACCTCTCCCCCCAGTCAGTGAGTGACGGTACTCACCTCTCCCCCCAGTCAGTGAGTGACAGTACTCACCTCTCCCCCCCAGTCAGTGAGTGACAGTACTCACCTCTCCCCCCAGTCAGTGAGTGACAGTACTCACCTCTCCCCCAGTCAGTGAGTGACAGTACTCACCTCTCCCCCAGTCAGTGAGTGACAGTACTCACCTCTCCCCCCAGTCAGTGAGTGACAGTACTCACCTCTCCCCCAGTCAGTGAGTGACAGTACTCACCTCTCCCCCCAGTCAGTGAGTGACAGTACTCACCTCTCCCCCCAGTCAGTGAGTGACAGTACTCACCTCTCCCCCCAGTCAGTGAGTGACAGTACTCACCTCTCCCCCCAGTCAGTGAGTGACAGTACTCACCTCTCCCCCAGTCAGTGAGTGACAGTACTCACCTCTCCCCCCCAGTCAGTGAGTGACAGTACTCACCTCTCCCCCCAGTCAGTGAGTGACAGTACTCACCTCTCCCCCCAGTCAGTGAGTGAGAGTACTCACCTCTCCCCCCAGTCAGTGAGTGACAGTACTCACCTCTCCCACAGTCAGTGAGTGACAGTACTCACCTCTCCCCCCAGTCAGTGAGTGACAGTACTCACCTCTCCCCCCAGTCAGTGAGTGACAGTACTCACCTCTCCCCCCCAGTCAGTGAGTGACAGTACTCACCTCTCCCCCCAGTCAGTGAGTGACAGTACTCACATCTCCCCCCCAGTCAGTGAGTGACAGTACTCACCTCTCCCCCCAGTCAGTGAGTGACAGTACTCACCTCTCCCCCCAGTCAGTGAGTGACAGTACTCACCTCTCCCCCCCAGTCAGTGAGTGACAGTACTCACCTCTCCCCCCAGTCAGTGAGTGACAGTACTCACCTCTCCCCCAGTCAGTGAGTGACAGTACTCACCTCTCCCCCAGTCAGTAATTGACAGTACTCACCTCTCCCCCAGTCAGTGAGTGACAGTACTCACCTCTCCCCCAGTCAGTAATTGACAGTACTCACCTCTCCCCCAGTCAGTGAGTGACAGTACTCACCTCTCCCCCCAGTCAGTGAGTGACAGTACTCACCTCTCCCCCCCAGTCAGTGAGTGACAGTACTCACCTCTCCCCCAGTCAGTAATTGACAGTACTCACCTCTCCCCCAGTCAGTGAGTGACAGTACTCACCTCTCCCCCCCAGTCAGTGAGTGACAGTACTCACCTCTCCCCCAGTCAGTGAGTGACAGTACTCACCTCTCCCCCCAGTCAGTGAGTGACAGTACTCACCTCTCCCCCCAGTCAGTGAGTGACAGTACTCACCTCTCCCCCCGGTCAGTGAGTGACAGTACTCACCTCTCCCCCAGTCAGTGAGTGACAGTACTCACCTCTCCCCCCAGTCAGTGAGTGACAGTACTCACCTCTCCCCCAGTCAGTGAGTGACAGTACTCACCTCTCCCCCCAGTCAGTGAGTGACAGTACTCACCTCTCCCCCCAGTCAGTGAGTGACAGTACTCACCTCTCCCCCAGTCAGTGAGTGACAGTACTCACCTCTCCCCCAGTCAGTGAGTGACAGTACTCACCTCTCCCCCCCAGTCAGTGAGTGACAGTACTCACCTCTCCCCCCCGGTCAGTGAGTGACAGTACTCATCTCTCCCCCAGTCAGTGAGTGACAGTACTCACCTCTCCCCCAGTCAGTGAGTGACAGTACTCACCTCTCCCCCCCAGTCAGTGAGTGACAGTACTCACCTCTCCCCCCAGTCAGTGAGTGACAGTACTCACCTCTCCCCCCAGTCAGTGAGTGACAGTACTCACATCTCCCCCCAGTCAGTGAGTGACAGTACTCACCTCTCCCCCAGTCAGTGAGTGACAGTACTCACCTCTCCCCCCAGTCAGTGAGTGACAGTACTCACCTCTCCCCCAGTCAGTGAGTGACAGTACTCACCTCTCCCCCCAGTCAGTGAGTGACAGTACTCACCTCTCCCCCAGTCAGTGAGTGACAGTACTCACCTCTCCCCCCAGTCAGTGAGTGACAGTACTCACCTCTCCCCCAGTCAGTGAGTGACAGTACTCACCTCTCCCCCAGTCAGTGAGTGACAGTACTCACCTCTCCCCCCAGTCAGTGAGTGACAGTACTCACCTCTCCCCCCAGTCAGTGAGTGACAGTACTCACCTCTCCCCCCAGTCAGTGAGTGACAGTACTCACCTCTCCCCCCAGTCAGTGAGTGACAGTACTCACCTCTCCCCCCAGTCAGTGAGTGACAGTACTCACCTCTCCCCCAGTCAGTGAGTGATAGTACTCACCTCTCCCCCCCAGTCAGTGAGTGACAGTACTCACCTCTCCCCCCAGTCAGTGAGTGACAGTACTCACCTCTCCCCCCAGTCAGTGAGTGACAGTACTCACCTCTCCCCCCAGTCAGTGAGTGACAGTACTCACCTCTCCCCCAGTCAGTGAGTGACAGTACTCACCTCTCCCCCAGTCAGTGAGTGACAGTACTCACCTCTCCCTCCAGTCAGTGAGTGACAGTACTCACCTCTCCCCCCCAGTCAGTGAGTGACAGTACTCACCTCTCCCCCAGTCAGTGAGTGACAGTACTCACCTCTCCCCCCCAGTCAGTGAGTGACAGTACTCACCTCTCCCCCAGTCAGTGAGTGACAGTACTCACCTCTCCCCCCAGTCAGTGAGTGACAGTACTCACCTCTCCCCCAGTCAGTGAGTGACAGTACTCACCTCTCCCCCCAGTCAGTGAGTGACAGTACTCACCTCTCCCCCCCAGTCAGTGAGTGACAGTACTCACCTCTCCCCCAGTCAGTGAGTGACAGTACTCACCTCTCCCCCAGTCAGTGAGTGACAGTACTCACCTCTCCCCCCCAGTCAGTGAGTGACAGTACGCACCTCTCCCCCAGTCAGTGAGTGACAGTACTCACCTCTCCCCCGGTCAGTGAGTGACAGTACTCACCTCTCCCCCCAGTCAGTGAGTGACAGTACTCACCTCTCCCCCCAGTCAGTGAGTGACAGTACTCACCTCTCCCCCCCGGTCAGTGAGTGACAGTACTCACCTCTCCCCCAGTCAGTGAGTGACAGTACTCACCTCTCCCCCCCGGTCAGTGAGTGACAGTACTCACCTCTCCCCCAGTCAGTGAGTGACAGTACTCACCTCTCCCCCCCAGTCAGTGAGTGACAGTACTCACCTCTCCCCCAGTCAGTGAGTGACAGTACTCACCTCTCCCCCCAGTCAGTGAGTGACAGTACTCACCTCTCCCCCCAGTCAGTGAGTGACAGTACTCACCTCTCCCCCCAGTCAGTGAGTGACAGTACTCACCTCTCCCCATCAGTCAGTGAGTGACAGTACTCACCTCTCCCCCCCAGTCAGTGAGTGACAGTACTCACCTCTCCCCCCAGTCAGTGAGTGACAGTACTCACCTCTCCCCCCAGTCAGTGAGTGACAGTACTCACCTCTCCCCCCGGTCAGTGAGTGACAGTACTCACCTCTCCCCCCGGTCAGTGAGTGACAGTACTCACCTCACCCCCAGTCAGTGAGTGACAGTACTCACCTCTCCCCCCAGTCAGTGAGTGACAGTACTCACCTCTCCCCCCAGTCAGTGAGTGACAGTACTCACCTCACCCCCCAGTCAGTGAGTGACAGTACTCACCTCTCCCCCCAGTCAGTGAGTGACAGTACTCACCTCTCCCCCCCAGTCAGTGAGTGACAGTACTCACCTCTCCCCCCAGTCAGTGAGTGACAGTACTCACCTCTCCCCCCCAGTCAGTGAGTGACAGTACTCACCTCTCCCCCAGTCAGTGAGTGACAGTACTCTCCCCTCTCCCCCCACTCAGTGAGTAACAGTACTCCCCTCTCCCCATTCAGTGAGTAACAGTACTCCGCTCTCCCCCCCCACTCAGTAACAGTATTCCCTTCTCTCCCCCCACTCAATAAGTAACAGTACTCCGCCCTCTCCTCCCACTCAGTAACAGTACTCCACTCTCTCCCCCCACCCAGTGAGTAACAATACTCCCCCTCTCTCTTCCCACTCAGTGAGTAACACTACTCCCCTCCCTCCCTCTACTCAGTGAGTAAGTGACTCCCCTCTCTCCCCCCACTTGGTGAGTAACAGTACTCCGCTCTCTCCCCCCACTCAGTGAGTAACAGTACTCCTCTCTCTCCCCCCCACTCAGTGAGTAACAGTACTCCCCTCTCTCACCCCACTCAGTGAGTAACAGTACTCCCCTCTCTCCCCACACTCAGCGAGTAACAGTACTCTCCTCTCACCCCACACTCTGTGAGTAACAGTACTCCTCTCTCTCCCCCCCCCCGCCAACTCAGTGAGTAGCAGTACTCTCCTCTCTCCCCCCACTCAGTGAGTACATAAGAACATAAGAACATAAGAAATAGGAGCAGGAGTAGGCCAATTGGCCCCTCGAGCCTGCTCCGCCATTCAATAAGATCATGGCTGATCTGATCCGAACCTCAAATCTCAATTCATGTCCAATTTCCTGCCCGCTCCCCGTAACCCCTAATTCCCTTTACTTCTAGGAAACTGTCTATTTCTGTTTTAAATTTATCTAATGATGTAGCTTCCACAGCTTCCTGGGGCAGCAAATTCCACAGACCTACTACCCTCTGAGTGAAGAAGTTTCTCCTCATCTCAGTTTTGAAAGAGTAGCCCCTTATTCTAAGATTATGCCCCCTAGTTCTAGTTTCACCCATCCTTGGGGACAGCCTTACCGCATCCACCCAATCAAGCCCCTTCACAATCTTATATGTTTCAATAAGATTGCCTCTCATTCTTCTGAACTCCAATGAGTAGAGTCCCAATCTACTCAATCTCTCCTCATATGTCCACCCCCTCATCCCCGGGATTAACCGAGTGAACCTTCTTTGTACTGCCTCGAGAGCAAGTATATCTTTTCTTAAGTATGGACACCAAAACTGTATGCATTATTCCAGGTGCGGTCTCACCAATACCTTATATAACTGCAGCAATACCTCCTTGTTTTTATATTCTATCCCCCTAGCAATAAAAGCCAACATTCCGTTGGCTTTCTTGATCACCTGCTGCACCTGCAAACTAACTTTTTGATTTTCTTGCACTGGGACCCCCAGATCCCTTTGTACTGCAGTACTTTCCAGTTTCTCACCATTAAGATAATAACTTGCTCTCTGATTTTTCCTGCCAAAGTGCATAACCTCACATTTTCCAACATTGTATTGCATCTGCCAAATCTCTGCCCACTCACCCAGCCTGTCTATATCCCCTTGTAGGTTTTTTATGTCCTCCTCACTCTCTACTTTCCCTCCCATCTTTGTATCATCTGCAAACTTTGATATGTTACACTCGGTCCCCTCCTCCAAATCGTTAATATACATTGTAAAGAGTTGGGGACCCAGCACCAACCCCTGCGGAACACCACTGGCTACTGGTTGCCAGTCCGAGAATGAACCATTTATCCCAACTCTCTGCTTCCTGTTAGATAACCAATCCTCCACCCATGACAGAATATTACCCCCAATCCAGTGATTCTTTATCTTGAGCAATAATCTTTTATGTGGCACCTTGTCGAATGCCTTCTGGAAGTCTAAATACACTACGTCCACTGGTTCCCCTTTATCCACCCTATACGTTATGTCCTCAAAGAACTCAAGCAAATTTGTCAGACATGACTTCCCCTTCATAAAACCATGCTGACTTTGTCCTATTAAATTCTGTTTATCCAAATGTTCCGTTACTGTCTCCTTAATAATAGACTCCAAAATGTCACCCACCACAGATGTTAGGCTAACTGGCCTATAATTTCCAGCCTTCTGCCTACTACCCTTTTTAAATAAGGGTGTTACATTAGCAGTTTTCCAATCTGCCGGGACCTTTGCCGAGTCCAGAGAATTTTGGAAAATTATTACCAAAGCATCCACAATCCCTACTGCCACTTCCCTCAAGACCCTAGGATGTAAGCCATCAGGTCCAGGGGATTTATCCACCTTGAGTCCCATTAATTTACTGAGTACCAATTCCTTAGTGATTTTAATCGTATTTAGCTCCTCCCCCACTAGAGCCCCCCGTTTGTCCAGTGTTGGGATATTCTTAGTGTCCTCTACCGTAAAGACTGAAACAAAATATTTGTTCAGCATTTTTGCCATCTCCATGTTTCCCACCATTAATTTCCCGGTCTCATCCTCTAAAGGACTTACGTTTGCCTTAGCCACCCTTTTTCTTTTTATATAACTATAGAAACTCTTGCTATCTGTTTTTATATTTTTTGCTAATTTCTTTTCATAATCTATCTTCCCTTTCTTAATCAATCCTTTAGTTACTTTTTGCTGTCTTTTGAAGACGTCCCAATCTTCTATCCTCCCACTAAGTTTGGCTGCCTTATATGTCCTTGTTTTTAGTTGGATACTATCCTTAATTTCTTTACTTAGCCACGGATGGCTGTCATTTCTTTTACACCCATTTTTCCTCAGTGGAATATATATTTTTTGAAAGTTGTAAAATAACAAATGAATTTACAACACCAAGTTATAGTCCAGCAATTTTATTTTAAATTCACAAGCTTTCGGAGGCTACCTCCTTCCTCAGGTGAACGATGTGAAAATGAAATCCTCGAAATGAAATCGCATTTATAATTCACAGAACAATGCTTGGTGAGTACAGACAGTTTTTTCAACTGCCCGTTGCCAAGGCAATCAGTGTGCAGACAGACAGGTGTTACCTGCCAGGTCTCAGAATATACAAATCACCAAAAAAAAACAACAAACAAAAAAAAACAGAGATAGAGAGGTAGAAACATAGAAAAGACAGCAACTGACCCGTTATATTAAAAACAGATAACATTTGTTCGCTAGTGGGGTAACGTGTAGCGTGACATGAACCCAAGATCCCGGTTGAGGCCGTCCTCATGGGTGCGGAACTTGGCTATCAATTTCTGCTCGACGATTTTGCGTTGTCGTGTGTCTCGAAGGCCGCCTTGGAGTACGCTTCCCCGAAGGTCGGTGGATGAATGTCCATGACTGCTGAAGTGTTCCCCGACTGGGAGGGAACCCTCCTGTTTGGCGATTGTTGCGCGGTGTCCGTTCATCCGTTGTCGCAGTGTCTGCATGGTCTCGCCAATGTACCATGCTCTGGGGCATCCTTTCCTGCAACGTATGAGGTAGAAAACATTGGCCGAGTCACAGGAGTATGAACCATGCACCTGGTGGGTGGTGTCCTCTCGTGTGATGGTGGTATCTGTGTCGATGATCTGGCATGTCTTGCAGAGGTTACCGTGGCAGGGTTGTGTGGTGTCGTGGACGCTGTTCTCTTGAAAGCTGGGTAATTTGCTGCGAACGATGGTCTGTTTGAGGTTGGGTGGCTGTTTAAAGGCGAGTAGTGGAGGTGTGGGGATGGCCATAGCGAGGTGTTCGTCATCATTGATGACATGTTGAAGGCTGCGGAGAACATGGCGTAGTTTCTCCGCTCCTGGGAAGTACTGGACGACAAAGGGTACTCTGTTGGTTGCGTCCCGTGTTAGTCTCCTGAGGAGGTCTATGCGATTTTTTGCTGTGGCCCGTCGGAACTGTCGATCGATGAGTCGAGCGTCATATCCCGTTCTTACTAGGGCGTCTTTCAGCGTCTGTTGGTGTCCATCGCGTTCCTCCTCGTCTGAGCAGACCCTGTGTATTCGTAGGGCCTGTCCATAGGGGATGGCCTCTTTGACGTGGTTAGGGTGGAAGCTGGAAAAGTGGAGCATTGTGAGATTGTCCGTGGGCTTGCGGTAGAGTGAGGTGCTGAGGTGCCCGTCTTTGATGGAGATTCGTGTGTCCAAGAAAGAAACTGATTCTGAGGAGTAGTCCATGGTGAGCTTGATGGTGGGATGGAACTTGTTGATGTTATCGTGTAGTCTCTTTAGTGATCCCTTGCCGTGGGTCCATAGAAAGAAAATGTCGTCGATGTATCTGGTGTATAGTGTTGGTTGGAGGTCCTGTGCAGTGAAGAAGTCCTGCTCGAACTTGTGCATGAAAATGTTGGCGTATTGGGGTGCGAATTTGGTCCCCATGGCTGTTCCGTGTGTTTGGGTAAAGAACTGGTTATCGAAGGTGAAGACATTGTGATCCAGGATGAAGCGGATGAGTTGTAGGATGGCGTCTGGAGATTGGCTGTTGTTGGTGTTGAGTATTGATGCCGTCATCGTGGGGGATACTGGTGTAGAGTGCCGAGACGTCCATCGTGGTGAGAAGTGTTCCTGGTTCAACTGGTCCGTGGGTACTGAGTTTTTGTAGGAAGTCTGTAGTATCACGACAGAAGCTGGGGGTTCCCTGTACGATGGGTTTCAGGATGCCCTCGATGTATCCAGAGAGGTTCTCACACAGGGTTCCGTTGCCTGATACGATAGGACGTCCGGGTGTGTTGGCTTTGTGTATCTTTGGGAGGCAGTAGAAGTCTCCCACGCGGGGAGTACGTGGGATGAGAGTGCGTAGGATGCTTTGAAGGTCTGGATCGAAGTAAGAACGGGATATGACGCTCGACTCATCGATCGACAGTTCCAACGGGCCACAGCAAAAAATCGCATAGACCTCCTCAGGAGACTAACACGGGACGCAACCAACAGAGTACCCTTTGTCGTCCAGTACTTCCCCGGAGCGGAGAAACTACACCATGTTCTCCGCAGCCTTCAACATGTCATCAATGACGACGAACACCTCGCTATGGCCATCCCCACACCTCCACTACTCGCCTTTAAACAGCCACCCAACCTCAAACAGACCATCGTTCGCAGCAAATTACCCAGCTTTCAAGAGAACAGCGTCCACGACACCACACAACCCTGCCACGGTAACCTCTGCAAGACATGCCAGATCATCGACACAGATACCACCATCACATGAGAGGACACCACCCACCAGGTGCATGGTTCATACTCCTGTGACTCGGCCAATGTTGTCTACCTCATACGTTGCAGGAAAGGATGCCCCAGAGCATGGTACATTGGCAAGACCATGCAGACGCTGCGACAACGGATGAACGGACACCGCGCAACAATCGCCAAACAGGAGGGTTCCCTCCCAGTCGGGGAACACTTCAGCAGTCATGGACATTCATCCACCGACCTTCGGGTAAGCATACTCCAAGGCGGCCTTCGAGACACACGACAACGCAAAATCGTCGAGCAGAAATTGATAGCCAAGTTCCGCACCCATGAGGACGGCCTCAACCGGGATCTTGGGTTCATGTCACGCTACACGTTACCCCACTAGCGAACAAATGTTATCTGTTTTTAATATAACGGGTCAGTTGCTGTCTTTTCTATGTTTCTACCTCTCTATCTCTGTTTTTTTTTGTTTGTTGTTTTTTTTGGTGATTTGTATATTCTGAGACCTGGCAGGTAACACCTGTCTGTCTGCACACTGATTGCCTTGGCAACGGGCAGTTGAAAAAACTGTCTGTACTCACCAAGCATTGTTCTGTGAATTATAAATGCGATTTCATTTCGAGGATTTCATTTTCACATCGTTCACCTGAGAAAGGAGGTAGCCTCCGAAAGCTTGTGAATTTAAAATAAAATTGCTGGACTATAACTTGGTGTTGTAAAATTGTTTACAATTGTCAACCCCAGTCCATCACCGGCATCTCCACATTCTTAAATGAACACCACTGTTCATGTACCGTCTTACCCTTTAATCTATTTTCCCAGTCCACTTCAATCATAGTCTCCTTTATTCAAGCTCAGTACACTTGTTTGAGAACCAACCTTCTCACCCTCTAATTGGATATGGAATGTAACCATGTTAAGGTCACTCATTCCAAGGGGATCCTTAACTAGGACATTATTAATTAATCCTGGCTCATTACACAGGACCAGGTCCAAGGTTGCTTGCCCCCTTGTAGGATCAGTTACATACTGCTCAAGAAATCCATCCCTAATACACTCAATAAACTCTTCCTCAAGGCTGCCCTGCCCAATTTGATTTGTCCAGTTAATATGATAGTTAAAATCCCCCATAATTATAGCTGTTCCCTTATTACATGCCCCGACTATTTCCTGATTAATACTTCTTCCTGCAGAGTTGCAACTCTTAGGAGGCCTATATACTACGCCCACGAGTGTTTTTTTCCCCTTATTATTCCTTATCTCTACCCAAACTGTTTCATTATCCTGATCCTTTGTCCCAATATCTTTTCTCTGTATTACAGTGATTCCTTCCTTTATTAACATAGCCACCCCACCTCCCCTTCCTTCCTGCCTGTCCTTCCTGATTGTTAAATACCCTGGCATATTTAATTCCCAGTCGTTGTCACCCTGCAGCCATGTTTCTGTAATGGCCACAAGATCATACCCATACGTAGTTATTTGTGCCGTTAACCCGTCCATTTTGTTACGAATGCTACGTGCATTCAGATAAAGAACTTTCAAATATGTTTTGTGACACTTAGTTCCTGCTTTTTCCTTTTTTAACACTTTACCTTTTACTCCATACCTTCTGTCCCTTCCTGACACGCTTTCCTCTGTCTCCCTGCTCAGGTTCCCAACCCCCTGCCACAGCTTTGATGCTGGGTTAATCGCCTTACGCCTTCTAGTTTTTATTTTATCTGTCGTGCCTAAAGTACACTTTCTTTCCGCTGCTCTACGCTTTTCCCTTTCACTTGTTCTTGAACAACTGTTTGTACTATTTGTATTGTAGATTTCCCCTGGGTCTTCCCCTCTCTTGCTGCTCTCAATTTTATTCCCTTCTGACTCCCCGCTCAGGTTCCCATCCCCCTGCCACTCTAGTTTAAACCTTCCCCAACAGCACTAGCAAACACCCCCGCGAGGACATTGGTCCCGGTCCTGCTCGGGTGTAACCCGTCACGCTTGTACAGGTCCCACCTTCCCCAGAACCGGTCCCAATGCCCCAGGAATCTAAATCCTTCCCTCCTACACCATCCCTGCAGCCACGCATTCATCCTGTCTATTCTCCTGTTCCTATACTCACTAGCACGTGGCACCGGTAGTAATCCTGAGATCACTACCTTTAAAGTCCTGCCTTTTAATTTATCTCCTAACTCCTTAAATTCACCTTGCAGGACCTCATCCCTTTTTTTACCTATGTCGTTGGTACCAATATGGACCATGACTACTGGCTGTTCACCCTCCCCCTCCAGAATGCCCTGCAGCCGCTCCGTGACATCCTTGACCCTAGCACCAGGGAGGCAACATACCATCCTGGAGTCACGTTTGCGGCCGCAGAAACGCCTATCTGTTCCCCTTACAATTGAATCCCCTATCACTATAGCCCTGCCACTCTTCTTCCTCCCCTCCTGTGCAGCAGAGCCACCCGTGGTGCCCCGAACCTGGCTCTTGCTGCTTTCCCCTGATAAGCCATCTCCCCCAACAGTATCTGAAGCAGAATATCTGTTTGAGAGGGAGATGGCCCCAGGGGACTCCTGCTCTACCTGCCTAGTCCTTTTACTCTGCCTGGCGGTCACCCATGTCCTTTCTGCCTGCGTACTCTTTACCTGCGGTGTGACCACCTCACTGAACGTGCTATCCACGATAGTCTCAGCATCGCGGATGCTCCACAGTGAATCCACCCGCAGCTCCAGCTCCAAAATCCGGTTAGTCAGTAGCTGCAGCTGGACACACTTCCTGCACACATGGTCGCCAGGAACACTGGTCGTGTCCATGACTTCCCACATAGTGCAGGAGGAGCATATCACGGGTGCGAGGTCTGCTGCCATGACTTGCCCTTAGACTTTCAGACTCTGCTCCCGCGCTCGGTCTCTCCTTTTATCCTGTGCTCACCTCTCGGACTCTCCTGCCTCACCTGTGACGTCGCACAGTAGTTGTCTCTGTTGCAGGTCTGCTGCTGCTTTTATTCCCCAATCTCAGTCTTCTACTCTCAGGTTCACTGCCGCTCTGGGGAAAAAGTGAGGAAAAGCAAGGCAAAGCAGCACCTCCTTCCCCCAATGCACCGAACTCCCACACTCACCAAACTCTCAGCAGCTCACACTGTGTTGTCCGCACACCGTGCTGTCGCACTGACAGGCCCCTGTATTTCTACAGTTTGTGACTCAGATGAGTCAGGCCTGCCCCACCTTCAAGTACCAGTTTAATCTAGCTAACCAATTAACTTGCTACAGCAGCTCTCTCTGCTGAAGCCTGACGGAAACTTAAAAATTTAAACTTTGAAATTGAACTTAAACAGTTGAAAGCAATATGCACTAGATTTAAAGAGATTAACCCTTAAACTCCCACACGTACCAAACTCTCAGCAGCTCACACTGTGTTGTCCGCACACCGTGCAGCTCGCACTGACAGGCCCCTGTGTTTCTACAGTTTATGACTCAGATAACAGTACTCTCCTCTCTCCCCACACTCAGTGAGTAACAGTACTCCCCCCTCTTCCCCCACTCAGTGAGTAACAGTACTCCCCTCTCTCCCCCCACTCAGTGAGTAACAGTACTCCCCTCTCTCCCCACACTCAGTGAGTAAAAGTACTCCCCTCTCTCAGTGAGTAACAGTACTCTCCTCTCTCCCCCCCACTCAGTAACAGTACTCCCCTCTCTCCCCCCACTCAGTGAGTAACAGTACTCACCTCTCCCCCACTCAGTGAGTAACAGTACTCCCCTCTCTCCCCCCACTCAGTGAGTAACAGTACTCCCCCCTCTCCCCCCACTCAGTGAGTAACAGTACTCTCCTCTCTCCCCCCACTCAGTGAGTAACAGTACTCTCCTCTCTCCCCCCACTCAGTGAGTAACAGTACTCACCTCTCCCCTCACTCAGTGAGTAACAGTACTCCCCTCTCTCCCCCCACTCAGTGAGTAACAGTACTCCCCTCTCTCTCCCCACTCAGTGAGTAACAGTACTCCCCACTCAGTGAGTAACAGTACTCTCCTCTCTCCCCCCACTCAGTGAGTAACAGTACTCCCCCACTCAGTAAGTAACAGTATTCTCCTCTCTCAGAGAGTAACAGCACTCCCCTCTCTCCCCCCACTCAGTGAGTAACAGTACTCACCTCTCCCCCCCCAGTGAGTAACAGTACTCCCCTCTCTCCCCCTCTCAGTGAGTAACAGTACTCCCCTCTCTCCCCCTCTCAGTGAGTAACAGTACTCCCCTCTCTCCCCCCTCTCAGTGAGTAACAGTACTCCCCTCTCTCCCCCTCTCAGTGAGTAACAGTACTCCCCCACTCAGTGAGTAACAGTACTCCCCCCTCTCAGTGAGTAACAGTACTCGCCTCTCTCCCCCTCTCAGTGAGTAACAGTACTCCCCTCTCTCCCCCTCTCAGTGAGTAACAGTACTCCCCTCTCTCCCCCTCTCAGTAAGTAACAGTACTCCCCTCTCTCCCCCTCTCAGTGAGTAACAGTACTCCCCTCTCTCCCCCTCTCAGTGAGTAACAGTGCTCCCCTCTCTCCCCCTCTCAGTGAGTAACAGTACTCCCCTCTCTCCCCCTCTCAGTGAGTAACAGTACTCCCCCCTCTCAGTGAGTAACAGTACTCCCCCCTCTCCCCCCTCTCAGTGAGTAACAGTACTCCCCTCTCTCCCCCCTCTCAGTGAGTAACAGTACTCCCCTCTCTCCCCCTCTCAGTGAGTAACAGTACTCCCCTCTCTCCCCCCTCTCAGTGAGTAACAGTACTCCCCTCTCTCCCCCTCTCAGTGAGTAACAGTACTCCCCTCTCTCCCCTCTCAGTGAGTAACAGTACTCCCCCCTCTCAGTGAGTAACAGTACTCCCCCCTCTCCCCCCTCTCAGTGAGTAACAGTACTCCCCTCTCTCCCCCTCTCAGTGAGTAACAGTACTCCCCTCTCTCCCCCTCTCAGTGAGTAACAGTACTCCCCTCTCTCCCCCTCTGTGAGTAACAGTACTCCCCTCTCTCCCCCCTCTCAGTGAGTAACAGTACTCCCCCCTCTCAGTGAGTAACAGTACTCGCCTCTCTCCCCCTCTCAGTGAGTAACAGTACTCCCCTCTCTCCCCCTCTCAGTGAGTAACAGTACTCCCCTCTCTCCCCCTCTCAGTGAGTAACAGTACTCCCCCCTCTCAGTGAGTAACAGTACTCGCCTCTCTCCCCCTCTCAGTGAGTAACAGTACTCCCCTCTCTCCCCCTCTCAGTGAGTAACAGTACTCCCCTCTCTCCCCCCTCTCAGTGAGTAACAGTACTCCCCCCTCTCAGTGAGTAACAGTACTCGCCTCTCTCCCCCTCTCAGTGAGTAACAGTACTCCCCCCTCTCCCCCCTCTCAGTGAGTAACAGTACTCCCCTCTCTCCCCCTCTCAGTGAGTAACAGTACTCCCCCCTCTGTGAGTAACAGTACTCCCCTCTCTCCCCCCTCTCAGTGAGTAACAGTACTCCCCCCTCTCCCCCTCTCAGTGAGTAACAGTACTCCCCCCTCTGTGAGTAACAGTACTCCCCTCTCTCCCCCCTCTCAGTGAGTAACAGTACTCCCCCCTCTCAGTGAGTAACAGTACTCCCCCCTCTCCCCCCTCTCAGTGAGTAACAGTACTCCCCCCTCTCAGTGAGTAACAGTACTCGCCTCTCTCAGTGAGTAACAGTACTCCCCCCTCTCCCCCCTCTCAGTGAGTAACAGTACTCCCCCCTCTCAGTGAGTAACAGTACTCCCCCCTCTCAGTGAGTAACAGTACTCCCCCCTCTCAGTGAGTAACAGTACTCCCCCCTCTCAGTGAGTAACAGTACTCCCCCCTCTCAGTGAGTAACAGTACTCCCCCCTCTCCCCCCTCTCAGTGAGTAACAGTACTCCCCCCTCTCCCCCCTCTCAGTGAGTAACAGTACTCCCCCCTCTCAGTGAGTAACAGTACTCCCCCCTCTCAGTGAGTAACAGTACTCCCCCCTCTCAGTGAGTAACAGTACTCGCCTCTCTCCGAGTTTGGTGTTGTTCTGCTCTCGGCCTCCAGATGGCGCCGCGGTGGGTGGAAGCCTCTGTGCGGGGGCCGAACATACCGCGCATGCTCGGGAATGTATGTGGGGCCTGCCGGCGGCTGGTCGCTCGCCTCTGGTTCCATAGTGTAGTGGTTATCACGTCTGCTTTACACGCAGAAGGTCCTGGGTTCGAGCCCCAGTGGAACCAGTTTTTAATCATCGCTGCATTCAATCTTTGACAAACTCAAGTTCTTTCTCATTATTTTAAAGCTAGTTATCTATTTAATGTGAATCTCACACCTTTATGTATCAGCAGTGAATTATTCATCGAATACTTAAAAGTGTTCATTTTTTTTAAAAGTTGGAAATGCTGAAAACCTGAAGCACAACATTAGAAATACACAAGAGCTCGTGTAAAATCAAAACAGATTAATGCTTCAGGACTGGTATTTAGGGTGGGTGGCTTTGCAGACATTTCTTGATGAAGTTGCAATGACTGTTATTCACTGAAAGGGGCTGGGCACGGTGATTAACCAGTCATAACATCTCATTGATATCTGCGGCTCATGGAGACCAGCCTATTTCTTTCAGGATGCGGAGATGCCGGTGATGGACCGGGGTGGACAAATTTACGGAATCGTACAACACCAGGTTATACGTCAGGTGACGAAGGAGCAAAGCTCCGAAAGCTTGTGATTTCAAATAAAGCTGTTGGACTATAACCTGGTGTTGTGCGATTCTGTGTATTTCTTTCAGGGATATCAAAGATGGGGAAGGGCTGTTATCATTCCATTCTCTTCAACTGCTGGAGGAGTGATTAGAATCATAGAATCATAGAAAGGTTACAACACGGAAGGAGGCCATTCGGCCCATCAAGTCCATGCCGACTCTATGCAAGAGCAATCCAGCTGGTCCCACTCCCCTGCCCTATCCCCGCAGCCCTGCAAATTTTTTCCTTTCAAGTACTTATCCAGTTCCCTTTTGAAGGCCATGATTGAATCTGCCTCCACCACCCCCTCGGGCAGTGCATTCCAGATCCTAACCACTCGCTGTGTAAAAAAGTTTTTCCTCATGTCACCTTTGGATCTTTTGCCAATCACCTTAAATCTATGTCCTCTGGTTCTTGACCCTTCCACCAATGGGAACGGTTTCTCTCTATCTACTCTGTCTAGACCTTTCATGATTTTAAATACCTCTATCAAATCTCCTCTCAATCTTCTCTGTTCCAAGGAGAACAACCCCAGCTTCTCCAGTCTATCCACACAACTTAAAGTCCCTCATCCCTGGAATCATTCTAGTAAATCTCTTCTGCACCCTCTCTAAGGCCTTCACATCTTTCCTAAAGTGCGGTGCCCAGAACTGGACACAATACTCCAGTTATGATCGAACCAGTGTTTTATAAAGGTTCATCATAACTTCCTTGCTTTTGTACTCTGTGCCTCTATTTATAAAGCCCAGGATCCCGTCTGCTTTTTTAACCGCTTTCTCAACCTGCCCTGCCACTTTCAACGATTTGTGCATATACCCCATATATGGGGGGAGGGAGCGGGGGCTTCTATGAATGGGTATGCAACGACAGATTGGAGTAAGAGCCAATTCGGAGCTGTTTAACTCCAAGAATGCATTAAAGCAACTGTATATGCAACAGTATCTGACCAGCAGAGTGTTTTCCTGTGGTTGGACGAGGTTTAGAGTATTTACGAGTTGATCTCGAGTGGCAATGTGCATGGAGTCAACATCCAACTAGTAGTCCAAAGGTGAAGCAAATTTAAAGGCTAGAGGATAATTTGGCTGGGGTACATAAATCAATCTCTATTTAAAGTCATATATTCTGCCCTTATTTTTATATTATTCTTTGATATAGGTGTTGGCTCTTTAGGTAGCTCTCTCGTCCCTGACAGACGGTCGTGGGTTCAAGTCCTACGCCAGAGACTTGAGCCCGTAATCCAGGCCGACACTCCCAGTGCAGTACTGAGGGAGTGCCGCACTGTCGGAGGTGCCGTTTTCCAGATGAGACGTTAAATCGAGGCCCTGTCTGCCCTCTCAGGTGGACGTAAAAGATATCACGGCACAATTGGAAAAAAAGAAGGCGAATCCTCCCTGGTGTCTTGGCTAATATTTACCCCTCAACCAACATCACTAAAAACAGATTATCTGATCATTTATGACATGGGATCTTGCTTTGCACAAATTGGCTGCCGTGTTTCCTACATTACAACAGTGACAACACTTTGAAAGCACTTCATTGGCTGTGAAGTGCTTTGGAACGTCCTGAGGTTGTGAAAGGTGCTATAGAAATGCAAGTTCATTCTTTCTTTACATTTTTATCCACATTTACATAGAAAAACTTACAACCACTTGGGAAGCAAGGGAGACATTGGGGGGAATTTTAACATTGGGGGGAATTTTAACCTCAAAGAAAGGGTGGGTTGGGGTCAAGTGAGAAGAAAATATTGCAGAAATGTGACCCATGTCCACAACCCGGGTTTAACGGAGGCGGGTTGGTCAGTGAAATTTGTTAAGGAGGCTTTGTGCCTCCATTTTACCTAATTTTTTTTTTAACCCATGGAGGCCAGGTTTCCCGGTCCGTGGAATTACCAGCAAGTAAAAGGGGGTGAGATCCATGAGGTAAGTTCATTTACATCACTGTTTGTGGGTCAGGAGGAGCAGGATAGCCTCCCCCAGACCCCCTCAAGCAAACCTCTCTACACACTCCACGATTGGATCCCCGCGATCTCCGACCCCCCCCCACAATGTCCCACTCCCCCCCACAATGTCCCACTCCCCCCCACAATGTCCCACTCCCCCCCACAATGTCTGACCGCTCCACAATGTCTGACCCCCCCTCCACAATGTCTGACCCCCCTCCACAATGTCTGACCCCCCCCAACAATGTCTGACTCCCCCCACAATGTCTGACCCCGCTCCACAATGTCTGACCCCCCTCCACAATGTCTGACCCCCCTCCACAATGTCTGACCCCCCCCAACAATGTCTGACTCCCCCCACAATGTCTGACCCCCTCTCCACAATGTCTGACTCTCCCCACAATGTCTGACCCCCCTCCACGATGTCTGACTCCCCCCACAATGTCTGACCCCCCCTCCACAATGTCTGACCCCCCTCCACGATGTCTGACTCCCCCCACAATGTCTGACCCCCCTCCACGATGTCTGACTCCCCCCACAATGTCTGACCCCCCTCCACAATGTCTGACCCCCCTCCACGATGTCCGACTCCCCCCACAATGTCTGACCCCCCTCCACGATGTCTGACCCCCCTCCACGATGTCTGACTCCCCCCACAATGTCTGACCCCCCCTCCACAATGTCTGACCCCCCCTCCACAATGTCTGACCCCCCTCCACGATGTCCGACTCCCCTGCCCACGATGTCTCACTTCTCCCCCCCCCCCACCAAACGATCGCCCACCCATCCAAACCCTAAAGACCCCGATCGCTCCCCAGCTGATTTCCCGCCTGTCAATTTGGCTGTCGGGTGTGAAACCTGTTGAAAAAATTTATAAGACGTCCTACCGTCAAAATCGTCAGGCCATGCGGGAAACCATTACTTCCAGGTTTCCCGTCCGGAAACCCTGTCCCCGTTCTTTTCCCAACTCCAGGTAAATATCAGGGCCACAGACTGGGTCAGAGTGTCGGATTTCCTCTGCAGTATTGAGTGAGGAGCTGGGAGGTGAACAACTGAGCCACTACAGCACCATCTGGTAGGAGCGTGACATGTTTACATTAGCAGTTTCCATTATAAATGTAGCACATGAATTTATAATGGGAAAGAGTTAATACTCTTAAAAATGTGACAACAGGAAGTAAGGTTTTGTGCACAGGAAGTGATGCAGGTCGAAGATTTTTTAATATGTTGTAGATTGTTCCAAATGGGAATCGAGTCTCACAATTTTTTTCACAAATCCAACTACTGAGATCATAATTGAAGAATAGAATAAATGAAGAATACTGTTTTCTAAAAGAGAAAAAAAGATGGAAGGATCTCCCCAATGGCTGACATGGTAAAAGCAGCATGTGACTGAGAGAGCAGGCGGTCCCAGATTTGATGCCCGGTGTTTGCTGCGTTAACTGATCTTAGCCGGAGTGGCAGTAGCCCCCATGGGTTATGGTGGAATATGTGTGTGTGTGTAGATGTTGGGAGTGGGCCTTGAGCGAGGGTGGAGTCAGCTTGGTCTTAACATTAACCTTACATTTTTGGGTCTTTTTTGCCCTTCTATATAACAATATTTTTTTATTCGTTCATGGGATGTGGGCGTCGCTGGCAAGGCCGGCATTTATTGCCCATCCCTAATTGCCCTTGAGAAGGTAGTGGTGAGCCGCCTTCTTGAACCACAATATAGAATATATATAACAATATAGAACGTATATAACAATATAGAATACATATACAGTAGAAAGTCGTGTGGTTAATGTACATCTGTCCCATTTCAGGCATTATATTTAAACACACAACCAAGAGGTTGAAAATATACTAGTAAAGAATTAACAAGCAGGATCTAACACTGCCAACCTGCGAGGTACAACACCCACCAATTAAAAAACCAACAATCAGAAAGTAGCTGCCAAAAATAGCGAGCAAGCAGCAAAAGGTGAACACATGACATCGCTGGAAATAATTATTGAAAATCTTTTTACACATCATCTTGTTTTGTCAGTATCCTGAGCAACATAGCACTAAAATAAGATTTGTAACCTAATAAACATATTAAAAAGTACATAATTCACAACAAAATGATTAAATTTAACCATGCGGATTCATTTTCATTATTTGAAATATCTTCGGTATTGCTTCCTTCGTATAGGTAGATATTTTTCTGTAACTGTTGTCTCTTTGTTTCCTCTTTCAGCCTGGGCGATGGTCTGACCTGCAAATCTTCACAGTTGGTCATTTCACTCCATAACCCACCATAATGAACTGTGCTTCTGCAGAGCAGGACTGGTCCTGCAAAGTTACATCCCTTCTCTCGTCAGAGACGGAGCACTGCTGATGAGTGGCCTATCTGCCATGGTGCCACAGTACTGGTGAGTAAGTACAATAAGATTTGGCAGTGGGATGTTTGAAAGACGGTCAAGTTTAGAATGGCAGTCAGCAGGTCAGGAGTGCATTGCTGTACAGCACCCAAAGGATCACTATTAATGATGGCATCTTCTAAGACTGAGGTTAAGGAGAAGAGGACAAAAACAATGTTGTCTCTACCTATAAATGTAATATGGGAAGTGGATGAGCACAGGAGTAGGCCATTCAGCCCCTCGAGCCTGTTCCGCCATTCAATTAGATCAAGACTGATCTGTATCTTACCTCCTTCTACCCGCCTTGGTTAGATGCCATTGTATTGTTTGTGCTAAGACACCATATGGTTGTGATGTGTGTAACAGTCATATTGAAATGCTCAGGTGTATACCGTTCAGAATTTAATTTTTTTATGTAGACTCAAAGCTGTGCAAGCTGACGTGTATTTCTCTTAAATGTATTCTGGACTAGTGCAATGTGTATTTCAATGTAACAGCCCGAGTCATCACAGGGTTTCAGAAACCCCAGCGCACCACAGCATCATGACACTTGCTGTAACTACGCTGCCGACATAACAGCAGAAGCTGATCTGAGTGTAGAGTGAGCTCCTGTACAACCGATCAAGTGCTAACCAGTTTATACTTGCTGCAGCCAGCAGTGCCTGAATCTCTGGAGTATAGAGGCCTCAATTTAACATTTCCATTTCTCAGAGTTTTAAACTGATTAACATATCGAGTTACATAAGAACATAAGGAGCAGAAGAAATAGGAGCAAGAGTAGGCCATACGGCCCCTCGAGCCTGCTCCACCATTCAATAAGATCATGGCTGATCTTCAACCTCATCTCCACTTTCCCACCTGATCCCCATATCCCTTGATTCCCTTAGTATCCAGAAATCTATCGATCTCAGCCTTGAATATACTCAATGACTGAGCATCCACAGCCCTCTTGGGTAGAGAATTCCAAAGATTCACAACCCTCTGAGTGAAGACATTCCTCCTCATCTCAGTCTTGAACGGCCGACCCATTGTCCTGAGACTATGCCCCCTAGTTCTAGACTCTCCAACCAGGGGAAACAACCTCTCAACATTAACCCTGTCAAGCCTCCTCAGAATCTAATATGTTTCAGTGAGATCACCTCTCATTCTTCTAAACTCCAGGGAGTATAGGCCCATTCTACTCAATCTCTCCTCATAGGACAACCCTCTCATCCCAGGAATCAATCTAGTTTTCTAATAAAAATTCATTAGAAAAGGGAATAGTGCCAGAGGACTGGCGGACAGGTAATGTGATTCTTATATTTAAAAAGGGAGCTAGAACAAATCTTGGGAACTATAGACCAATTAGCTTAACATCGGTGATAGGAAAGATAATGGAATCTTTACTCAAAGGTGTAATCGAAAAACACCTAGAAACCGAAAATATAATAAAGAATAGTCAGCATGGATTTCAAAAGAGAAGGTTATGCTTGACCAACCTTATTGAATTCTTTGATGAAGTAACAGAAAGGGTAGATAAGGGCAATGCATTAGATGTAATATATTTGGATTTTCAAAAGTCCTTTGATAAGGTAGTGCATAGTAGACACATGACTAAGGTCAGAGCATGTGAAGTCAGGAGACAAGTCGCAGAATGGATAGCAAACAGTCTACAAAACAGCAAACAGAGAGTAGGGGTTAAAGGTAGTTACTCAGACTGGGAAAAGGTGGGAAGTGGTGTTCCACAAGGATTGGTGCTGGGACCACTGTTGTTCACCATTTAAATAAATGATTTGGACTCAGGAATCAGAAGTACAATTTCAAAATTTGCGGATGACACCAAATTGGGAGGTATGGTTAATACCGAGGAGGACTGGGACAAAATTCAGGAAGATATTAATAAACTTGCAGAATGGGTGTGTAATTGGCAAATGAATTTCAATACAGATAAGTGTGAATTGGTGCATTTTGGTAGGAAGAATAAGGAGGCCACACACTCCTTGGATAATAAGAGTGTAAATGGGGCAGAGGAACAAAGGGATCTGGGGGTACAGATACACAAATCACTAAAAGTAGTGACACAGGTTAATAAGGCTTTTCAATTCTATCCCTCATTTCTAGAGGGATAGAATTGAAAAGCAGAGAAGTTATGTTAAACTTGTACAGACCCTTGGTTAGACCACACTTGGAGTACTGTGAACAGTTCTGGTCTCCATATTATAGAAAGGCACTCGAGAAGGTGCAAAGAAGATTTACTAGGATGATACCAGAACTAAGAGGATATACTTATCAGGAAAAACTGAACAGGCTGGGGCTCTTTTCTCGAGAAAAGAGAAAGCTAAGGGGTGACCTGATAGAGGTCTTTAAGATTATGAAAGAGTTTGATAGGCTAGATGTAGAGAAGACCATAACTAGGGGTCATAAATATAAGATAGTCACTAATAAATCCAATAGGGAATTCAGGAGAAACTTCTTCACCCAGGGAGTGATTAGAATGTGGAACTCGTTACCACAGGGAGTAGTTGCAGCTGCTAGCATAGATGCATTTAAGAGGCAGATAGATAAACACATGAGAGAGAAATAGAGGATATGTTGATGAGGTTAGATGAAGAAGGGTGAGAGGAGACTCGTGTGGAGCATAAACACCAGCATGGACCAGTTGGGCCGAATGGCCTGTTTTTGTGCTGCACATTCTATGTAAGGTAAAGGAAAGAAAAGAGCTTGCATTTATATAGCCTCTTTCATGACCTCAGGACATCCCAAAGCACTTTACAGCCAATGACAGGTTAGATTTCACTAAGAGCCTGTGCCTCCCATTCATTAGCAACTTGAGTCATTAAACTAATCTTTTATGTGAAGCTATAGAGCACAGGAATATTACTGTCATGTCCAGAAAATGGTACCTGCTGCAGAATTCAGACTAGAAATCCAGAGTAAAGGTGTTTCAAATTTTATATTTATCAGAGATTTTTTTTAACCAATATATCAAATTGCTTCAGTACTCGAATTTGTACACCTACTGAATTTATAAAATACCCCCATCACAGTGCATCTTGGCTCCTGTGCTTTCAAAATGTATCATGGGCAGAAATTTAAGAAGAATGCAGCACAAATGTAACTATTTTTCATCAAGAAAAAAATACTCAAAGCTTTTGTATTTTGATTTTATTCTTCACTGGTTACATTATCTTTTGATTTTATTATTTATTGAGTTCTAATTTTGAATGTTGCGTTGTGGGCCTCAGGTTTTTAACCAGGCTAAATTTGAAAAGTACACCAGCCGCCCTGTACTTTAATTTAGCCTGGATGGAAATTTGAGACCTACGCTGAAATGTTCAGATTTGTAAACATTTTCAGGGGAGGTTTGTAAGATGCGAGTGGTTAGGATCTGGAATGCACTGCCCGAGGGGGTGGTGGAGGCAGATTTAATCATGGCCTTCAAAAGGGAACTGGATAAATACTTGAAGGGAAAAAATTTGCAGGGCTACGGGGCTAGGGCGGGGGAGTGGGACTAACTGGATTGCTCTTTGCATACAGCCGGCACTGACTCGATGGGCCGAATGGCCTCCTTCCTTGCTGTAACCTTTCTATGATTCTATGTTGTGGAGCTGCTTGGCAGGACTGTGGAATGTATGCTTTCTGTACAACTTAATATTGAGACAGCAAGTAAACTGGCAAAATCAGCCATGACATCTTACTCATTAATACTTTCAAAACCCACCAGAAGAGGGTGATAAGAAACTAAACACATCGTATATTTTCACAATAGCCTGCTGCACATAAAGCATTCCAGATAATTTTAAGCCACTGCTTATACTGGAGTTAACTTGGAGCATTCTCAAAATAATTCAATGATTTAAGACTCAAGTGCAATAATCTGAATAACTAAATATATCTTCATCTTAGTCCCCTACTACAAACTCTGTACCCTCGTCACTGACTCCATCCCCCATCCTAGCTACTGTCTCAGGCAGAACCAGACTGTTCCCAGCTTCCGTGCTGAGCTTCTGACCCCGTATCCGCTCCATCGCCAAGGCCGCCTACTATCACCTCTGTAACATCGCCCGTCTCTGCCCCTGCCTCAGTTCATCTGATGCTGAAACCCTCATTTGTTCCTCCAGACTAGATTACTCCAGGGCTCTCCTAACTGGCCTTCCACCCTCCATAAACTTGAGTTCATCCAAAACTCTGCTGCCCGTATCCTAACTCGCACCAAATCCCGTTCACCCATCACTCCCTATGCTTGCTGACCTACATTGGCTTCCGGTTCGACAAAGCCTCAAATTTAAAATTTGTGTTTAAGTCCCTCCGTGGCCTTGTCCCTCCTTATCTCTGTAACCTCCTCCAGCCCTACAACTCCCCACCCCCGAACTCTTAATTCCTGGACTCCAACCTCTTGTGCATCTCCCCCTCCCCCCTCCAACTCACCATTGGCAGCTGTGCCTTCAGACTGGGTCCCATTTTCTGGAATTTGTTCTGTAAACCCTTCCACCTCCCTGTCCTCCTTTAAGACGGTCCTTAAAACCCATCTCTTTGGCCATGCGTTTGGTCACCTTTCACAATCTCTCCTCCTTTGGCTGTTTTCCTTGTGTCTCTGGGAAGTTTATCTACAATAAAGGCACCGTATAAACATAAGGTGATGCTCATTGTTTGGTGGTACTGCGTTACTGAATTGCAGGATATGTGTTCACACCTGTGACTTGATTACGTCAGAGTTAAGATAAGGAACCTGAAGCTGGGGAAGGGGAAAGATTGATGCCAGAGTGGAGAGAAAAGCCAAAGAATGGGTTATGCTCAGAGACCATGGGGCCTGTCACTGAATTACACAGTGAGAGAAGGCTGTGATCCCACTCCCTGTGCAGGGATTTAATGCAAGGAGACAAAAAGGAACGGGGAAGAGGAGAAAATATAAAAAATGAAGTAAAGGGATACTCTCAATCTTCAAAATGTTTGCAGTCCTTTTTCTCTTATTTAGCTGTGGATTTCATACATTTTTGTCCGCTGTCCCTGACACAGTTTGCATTTCTAATACCCGCTGGATAGTACAGAAATAAAGAGCTTTCAATACAGTACAGCAGAGGGTGTGACCCTAATACAAAGTCTGAACTCGGAAACAATGACAACTGATTCAATTATAGGAATGATTTTTTTTTGTCTCCTAAATGTAATCTGCCTGTTTCTTGTTCATAGAAAATGTAACCCTTAGGACGAGTTAGATGTGGGCACGGCCAGGCTGACTAAATGATAGCAGGCATGTATCAGATGGATGTGGAACATCGATGATCCCATTGTGACAATCCTCGAGGCCTTGAATGTGGGATGTCGATGATCCCATTGGAACAATCCTCGAGGCCTTGAATGTGGGATGTCGATGATCCCAGTGACAATCCTCGAGGCCTTGAATGTGGGATATCGATGATCCCATTGGAACAATCCTCGAGGCCTTGAATGTGGGATATCGATAATCCCAGTGACAATCCTCGAGGCCTTGAATGTGGGATATCGATGATCCCATTGTGACAATCCTCGAGGCCTTGAATGTGGGATGTCGATGATCCCATTGACAATCCTCGAGGCCTTGAATGTGGGATATCGATGATCCCAGTGACAATCCTCGAGGCCTTGAATGTGGGATATCGATGATCCTATTGACAATCCTCGAGGCCTTGAATGTGGGATATCGATGATCCCATTGTGACAATCCTCGAGGCCTTGAATGTGGGATATCGATAATCCCAGTGACAATCCCCGAGGCCTTGAATGTGGGATATCGATAATCCCAGTGACAATCCCCGAGGCCTTGAATGTGGGATATTGATGATCCCATTGTGACAATCCTCGAGGCCTTGAATGTAGGATATCGATAATCCCAGTGACAATCCTCGAGGCCTTGAATGTGGGATATCGATAATCCCAGTGACAATCCTCGAGGCCTTGAATGACTGGTGAGTTAGTCTTTGCAGCTGGTTTTCAGTCAATCAGGCGCTAATCTTTTCCATATGGGAGATGGGATCCAAGAGGTTGAGCAAATAGGGTAATGTAAGTGTTTTATATTATTTTTAAAGGGATAAAAAGCTGATACAAATGGTAGACCAAGGTCGTCTGTAAAAATTATTTAAAGAAAGGAAAATCAGTGCCTCTCGTTAGGGCACAGATGTTCATAATTATAAGTTTGGAAACTATTCCACAAGATAACAGGATTCAAAGGCTTTTATTGGCTATCATAGAGATAAAGCATACCTCACCAGAGAATTCACCGTGTCCTGGGTTTTGAGCTCAAGGGGATCGGTTGATCAGGCCTTGTAGAATTCGGAAGTATCTGTTCCAAAACCCCGTTTTTATATCTTTTTCTCACTCTGTCTAAGCAAGGATCCGCATGTTTCAAAGTATTACCTCATCCAAATAGCTGAACATCAGTTTTAACAAGAATAACTCCCATTCACTTTATCATGGCTTTACCTTGCCGGAGCTGTCAATTAAATAATTCAACTGGAGTTACAGGGGCCCAAGGCAGGCGAGTTATCACTTGCCCTTGCGTAGATGTGTCCTTGGAGGAGTTAATTTTGTACTGCTCTCCGACTGACTCTGCCTCAGCCTCTCTGCTCCTGACCTTATCACCAGCCCACAGTCTAGCCATGGCGCTGCCCTCCTAACCTGGACCTGCCATCAAGACCCATTGCCCCTAGCCTGGCCCCAGCCAGCCTGCATCCTCCTCCCAGACCTGCTAAGGGAAATAGGTCCTCCCTATTCACTCTATCTAGGCCCCTCAATTAAATCTCCCCTCAGCCTCCTTTATTCCAATGAAAACAACCCCAGCCTATCCAATCTTTTCTCATAGCTACATTTCTCCAGTCCTGGCAACATCCTCGTAACTCTCCTCTGTACGCTCTCTAGTGCAATCACATCTTTCCTATAATGTGGTGACCAGAACTGTACGCAGAACTCAAGCTGTGGCCTAACTAGTGTTTGATACAGTTCTAGCATAACCTCTTATATTCTATGCCTCGGCTAATAAAGGAAAGTATCCCGTATGCTTTCTTAACCACCTTATCTACCTGTCCTGCTACCTTCAGGGATCTGTGGACATGCACTCCAAGGTCCCTCACTTCCTCTACACCTCTCAGTATCCTCCCATTTATTGTGTACTCCCATGCCTTGTTTGCCCTCCCCAAATGCATTACCTCACATTTCTCCAGATTGAATTCCATTTGCCACTTTTCTGCCCACCTGACCAGTCCATTGATATCTTCCTCCAGTCTACAGCTTTCCTCCTCAGTATCAACCACACGGCCAATTTTTGTATCATCTACAAACTTCTTAATCATGCCCCGCACATTTAGGTCTAAATCATTGATACATACCACAAAAAGCAAGGGACTTAGTACTGAGCCCTGTGGAATCCCACTGGAAATAGCCTTCCAGTCACAAAAACACCCATTGACCTTCCTTTTGCTTCCTGCCACTGAACCAATTTTGGATCCAATTTGCCACTTTCCCTTAGATCCCATGGGCTTTTACTTTTCTGACCAAGGAGCCCATTATGGGACCTTGTCAAAAGCCTTGCAAAATCCATGTACACTACATCAAACGCACTACCCTCATCGACACTCTGTGTTACCTCCTCAAAAAATTCAGTTTAGTTAGTCAGACACAAAGTTCCCTTAACAAATCTATGCTGACTGTCCTTGATTAACCTGTGCCTTTCTAAATGACAATTTATGCTGTCCCTCAGAATCGATTCCAATAATTTTCCCACCACCGAGGTTAGACTGATTGGCCTATAATTACTCGGTCTAACACACTAGACCCTTGGTTCCCTAACATTTCTGGGAGGTTATTTGTGTTCTCCTTTGTGAAGACAGAAGCAAAGTATGTGTTTAATTGTTCTGCCATTTCTTTGTTCCCCATTATAATTTCCCCCATTTCCGACTGTAAGGGACCTACATTTGTCTTCACTAATCTTTTTCTCTTGACATATTTATAGAAGCTTTTATAGTCAGTTTTTATGTTCCCTGCTAGTTTACTCTCATACTCTATCTTTCCCCTCTTAATCAATCTCTTTGTCCTCCTTTGCTGAATTCTGAACTGCTCCCAATCCTCAGGCTTGCTGTTTTTTCTGGCAATTTTATATGTCTCCTCTTTGGATCTAATACTATCCCCAATTTCTTTTGTAAGCCATGGTTGAGCCACCTTTCCTGTTTTATTTTTGCGCCAGACAGGAATGAATAATTGTTGTAATTCCTGCACACGTTCTTTAAATTTGTATTAGTAAAAGAATAGTGCGAGGGAAATTAATGGGGCTAAAGGCTGACAAATCCCCAGGGCCTGATAATCTACATCCCAGAGTACTAAAGGAAGTGGCCCTGGAAATAGTGGATGCATTGGTGATCATCTTCCAAAATTCGATCGACTCTGGAACAGTTCCTACAGATTGGAGGGTGGCAAATGTAACCCCACTATTTAAAAAAGGAGGGAGAGAAAAAACAGGGAATTACAGACCAGTTAGCCTAACATCAGTAGTGGGGAAAATGTTAGAGTCTATTATAAAAGATGTGATAACAGAACACTTGGAAGGCATTAATGGGATTGGACAAAGTCAGCATGGGTTTATGAAAGGGAAATCATGCTTAACAAATCTACTGGAGTTTTTTGAGGCTGTAACTAGTAGAATAGATAGGGGAGAACCAGTGGATGTGGTGTATTTGGATTTTCAGAAGGCTTTTGATAAGGTCCCACACAAGAGGTTAGTGTGCAAAATTAAAGCACATGGGATTGGGGGGAATATACTGGCATGGATTGAGAATTGGTTGACAGACAGGAAACAGAGAGTAGGAATAAACGGGTCTTTTTCTGGGTGGCAGTCAGTGACTAGTGGGGTACCGCAGGGATCAGTGCTCGGGCCCCAGCTATTCACAATATATATCAATGATTTGGATGAGGGAACTAAATGTAACATTTCCAAGTTTGCAGACGACACAAAGCTGGGGTGGAATGTGAGCTGTGAGGAGGATGCAAGCTGGGTGAGTGGGCAAGAACATGGCAGATGCAGTTTAACGTGGATAAATGTGAGGTTATCCGCTTTGGTTGTAAAAACAGAAAGGCAGATTATTATCTGAATGGTGATAGATTGGGAAAAGGGGAGGTGCAACGAGACCTGGGTGTCCTTGTACACCAGTCGCTGAAAGCGAGCATTCAGGTGCAGCAAGCAGTTAGGAAGGCGAATGGTATGTTGGCCTTCATTGCAAGAGGATTTGAGTACAGGAACAGGGATGTCTTACTGCAGTTATACAGGGCCTTGGTGAGACCACATCTGGAGTATTGGGTGCAGTTTTGGTCTCCTTATCTGAGGAAGGATGTCCTTGCCATGGAGGGAGTGCAACGAAGGTTTACCAGACTGATTCCTGGGATGGCAGGACTGACGTATGAGGAGAGATTGGGTCGACTAGGCCTATATTCACTAGAGTTTAGAAGAATGAGAGGTGATCGCATCGAAACATATAAAATTCTAACAGGATTAGACAGACTAGATGCAGGGAGGATGTTCCCTATGACTGGGGAGTCCAGAACCAGGGGTCACAGTCTCAGGATACGGGGTATGCCATTTAGAACCGAGATGAGGAGAAATTTCTTCACTCAGAGGGTGGTGAACCTATGGAATTCTCTACCACAGAAGGCAGTGGAGGCCAAGTCATTAAATATATTCAATAAGGAGATAGATATATTTCTTAATGTTAAAGGGATATGGGGAGAAAGCAGGAACAGGGTACTGAGTTAGACGATCAGCCATGATCATTTTGAATGGCGGAGCAGGCCCGAAGGGCTGAATGGCCTACTCTTGCTCCTATTTTCTATGTTTCTATGTTTCTTTCTCTCTTTTTAAACAACGGTACAACATTGGCACCTTGGGTATGGTGTGAGTTAAGCTCACCTGCAGTAATTGTCAATTATTACTGCGTTCACCATTTCACCAGGGTCCGTCTGTCTGTCTGTTCATTCGTAGGTTACACTATTCAAAAATGGTTTGTCTTCTTCAGATGAAAGTTTAAAAGTAGATCAGCAACCTTGGGGTTCCAATGAAGTATTCAACTTTTAATCACCATTACATTACTACAGTACACGTGCACACAGTGCAATTGGGAGCCTGATTTAAATTTAACATTTACCGGCCAGTTTTCCAGAGCTCGGGAAACCCGGCAGTGAAAGGGAGGCGGGAGCAGCCAGATCCAGAAGGTAAATGCCTTTTCCAGCACTCCTTGTGGGCCAGGAGGAGCAGGAGTGCTTCCCCCGACCCCTCGAGGGTGTCTTCGGCCTCCCCTCTGCCGATCGCATCCACTCTCTCTCCCCAAGCCCCGATCTCTGGCTCCCTCCCTCCTGATCACCGGGGACCATCCCCAAGTGTCCCCGGCTGCAGCCTCCTGCTGCTGGTTTTCCCGCCCGACAGCCGGCAAGGCTGACAATCTGGCCGACTGCGGGGTGGTGAACGGTGTTCCTGCCGTTAAATTCGGCAGGGCCTCTGCATTCCTGATCTTGCGGGGTTTCCCCCCGTGCAAACACACTCCCTGCTCCCTCCTCACCTCGAGGCCAATATATTTCTTCAGAGCTGTGACTCAGTTAATTGAATGTCGATCCTGCAGTCTGAGCATGTTCAGTGTACACAATTTCCCAGGATATCGGTAGCATTTTGCCAGGCTAACTGGTACAATGCTTCGTTGCAAGCTCTGAGAACAGCTTCTTGCATGATGTGGAGATGCCGGTGATGGACTGGGGTGGACAAATGTAAGGAATCTTACAACACCAGGTTATAGTCCAACAGTTTTATTTGAAAATCACAAGCTTTCGGAGGCTTCCTCCTTCGTCAGGTGACGAAGGAGGAAGCCTCCGAAAGCTTGTGATTTTCAAATAAAACTGTTGGACTATAACCTGGTGTTGTAAGATTCCGTACAGCTTCTTGCATGTTCACCCACAATTATTTGAAGAAAGATGGAGGTCAAATTTGAAAAGATTGATTCAGGTAAAGTTTATATTGAATGCCTCGTGTGCACAAGAGTGAGTAAACGATTGAGTGTGAAAAATCAGATCCATTTCAAATCTAAAAGACTACTGATTACCTACCCATTGTGGCTTTCTTGTGGTCAATTCTAAACACTCTGAACTGCAGAAACATATCAAGCTTAGAGGGAAAAGAGGAGAGAGAGAGAGAGAGATAGAGATAAAGAGAATGTCTTTCTTAATCCTAATTTGAGTTCTTAAATAAACTAAAAGTGAATTTTGAAAGGTTTACGGGCAAACAGAAAGACTGTTATCATCTGTGTTTTGCTGATAGACAATGTAAACCTTCTCATGTGGACTGATTTTGCAGCCTTACCTCTGTGGTAGGACTGGACAATGGCCCCTCAGGGTTCTGTGAAGTCAGCTCATTAGAAGGATGTAACGAGAAGCGCCTTGGCACGTTTTACTACATTAAAGGCGCTATATAAATGTAAATTGTTGTTATATGTTGATAGGGTGAGATGAAGAGGGGAGGGAGGAGGCTCATGTGGAGCATAGACCTGTTGGGCCAAATGGCCTGTTTCTGTGCTGTACATTCTGTGTAATTCAGATATGAGCTGCAAGATCCCTTTCTGGTTCTCTAGGATGCAGTCATACAACACGGGAGATTTTGCTACAGGACTGCTCCTTTTGAAGGTGCTGCACTTCACTGCTTCTCAAACCAGCGAAGCAAATGAAAATGGCTCTCTTTTGGGCATGTTCCTTACTGCACACGGCATGGGAGGAGGTGAACAAAAGAAGCAGCACCATCGCCCATATCTACAAGAGAGCAAAAAAAGGACGTTTTCCAGTCTCGACCGAAAATATAGGGAAACTGCATGCATGTCACTAAGAATTTCCATTCGACCTAGCGCAGCTTGGCTGAGGCTGAATGCGAAGCACACAGACAGCTTTTCATCTCTTTAACACATTCAGGTGGATGCCCAGATCGTTGCACAGCCAACTCTGTAGTTGGTTCTGAAATATGCAACTTTGTTGTACTTAAATCCTTACAATTGCGCCCGAAGGTAAGCCAATGACGAACGTTCACCCTCTCACTCAGGAGGGCAGGGTGGGCATTTGACTGTCATTGTTTGTAACCGTCAAACTTTCAACATCTCAACCTTTTGTGTCTGTTTGCGAGAGAAGGCTGGAGGAAACTGCCAAGAATCGGATGATGGCCTTGCAGTCGCAGACTCTCAAGTAGGTATGAAAAGCTCGCTGTATAAATCCTGGGCCCAAAAGCTTTAAAGGGAATAAAGCATGGGAAGTTCTCAGGCTTCGCTGAAGCTCAGGGCTAGCATCATCCTTTGTTTATTCTTGCTTCACCTACACACTCACTCAAAGATGGGCATACACTGAACCACAGTACCAACATATTGCCTTGTCAACTCTGCAGAGGTTTCTTGATCTCATCAATCATATGTTCCTCTTCTGTTTCTATTGGAGTCTGCCAAAATGATAATGAAGCTATTAGTCTCTATTGAGCACGGAGTGCAGCGGAGCACCGAGTGAGACAGCTGAGAGTTTGGTGAGTGTGGGAGTTTGGTGAAGTGGGGGAAGGAGGTGCTGCTTTGCCTTGCTTTTCCTAACTTTTTCCACAGAGCGGCGGCAGACCTGAGCAGCAGAAGACTGAGAGTGGGGAAAAAAAGCAGCAGCAGACCTGCAACAAGAGACAAGTACTGTGCGACGTCACAGGTGAGGCAGGAGAGTCTGAGAGGTGAGCGCAGTGTAAAAGGAGAGACTGAGAGCAGGGGGAGAGTCTGAGAGGTGAACGCAGTGTAAATCGAAGGCAAGTCATGGCAGCACAGCTCGCACCCGTGATATGCTCCTCCTGCACTATGTGGGAAGTCATGGACACTACCAGTGTCCCTGGTGACCATGTGTTCAGGAAGTGTGTCCAGCTGCAGCTACTGACTAACCGCATTCCAGAGCTGGAGCTGCGGGTGGATTCACTGTGGAGCATCCGCGATGCTGAGACTATCGTGGATAGCACGTTCAGTGAGGTGGTCACACCGCAGGTAAAGATTACACAGGCAGAAAGGAAATGGGTGACCGCCAGACAGAGTAAAAGGACTAGGCAGGTAGAGCAGGAGTCCCCTGGGGCCATCTCCCTCTCAAACAGATATTCTGCTTTGGATGCTGTTGGGGGAGATGGCTTATCAGGGGAAAGCAGCAAGAGCCAAGTTCAGGGCACCACGGGTGGCTCTGCTGCACAGGAGGGGAGGAAGAAGAGTGGCAGGGCTATAGTGATAGGGGATTCGATTGTAAGGGGAACAGATAGGCGTTTCTGCGGCCGCAAACATGACTCCAGGATGGTATGTTGCCTCCCTGGTGCTAGGGTCAAGGATGTCACGGAACGGCTGCAAGGCATTCTGGAGGGGGAGGGTGAACAGCCAATAGTCGTGGTCCATATTGGTACCAACGACATAGGTAAAAAAAGGGATGAGGTCCTGCAAGGTGAATTCAAGGAGTTAGGAGATAAATTAAAAAGCAGGACCTCAAAGGTAGTGATCTCAGGATTACTACCAGTGCCACGTGCTAGTGAGTATAGGAACAGGAGAATAGACCAGATGAATGCGTGGCTGCAGGGATGGTGTAGGAGGGAGGGATTTAGATTCCTGGGACATTGGGACCGGTTCTGGGGAAGGTGGGACCTGTACAAGCGGGACGGGTTATACCCGAGCAGGACCGGGACCAATGTCCTCGCGGGGGTGTTTGCTAGTGCTGTTGGGGAAGGTTTAAACTAGAGTGGCAGGGGGATGGGAACCTTAGCAGGGAGTCAGAAGGGAGTAAAGTTGAGAGCAGCAAGAGAGGGGAAGACCCAGGGGAAATTTACAATACAAATAGTACAAACAGTGAAAGGGAAAAGCGTAGAGCAGCAGAAAGAAAGTGTACTTTAGACACTACAGATAAAGTGAAAACTAGAAGGCGTAAGGTGATTAACCCAGCATCAAAGCTGAAGGTCAGGCTAGGGTGTGTGGCCCAACTAAGAGTTCTATATACAAATGCACGGAGTATAAGGAATAAATTAAATGAACTACAGGTTCAAATTCAAATTGAAGGGTATGACATGATAGCTATTACTGAGACATGACTGCAGGATGGTCAAGATTGGGAACTAAATATACCAGGTTATAAGGTCTACAGGAGAGATAGGGAAAATGGAAGAGGGGGAGGAGTAGCCTTAGTGATTAGAGATGAAATCAATTCAATGATAAAGGAAGATATAACGAGAGGTAAGCAGCCAACAGAGACCTTATGGGTTGAATTGAGAAATAGGAAAGGATGCACTGCAGCAACTCGCCAAGGCTTCTTCGACAGCACCTCCCAAACCCGCGACCTCTACCACCTAGAAGGACAAGAGCAGCAGGCACATGGGAACAACACCACCTGCATGTTCCCCTCCAAGTCACACACCATCCCGACTTGGAAATATATCGCCGTTCCTTCATCGTCGCTGGATCAAAATCCTGGAACTCCCTTCCTAACAGCACTGTGGGAGAACCTTCACCACACGGACTGCAGCGGTTCAAGAAGTTGCTCACCACCATCTTCTCAAGGGCAATTAGGGATGGGCAATAAATGCTGGCCTCGCCAGCGACGCCCACATCCCATGAACGAATAAAAAAAAATGTAACTAAAGTCCCTCATCCCTCAAATCATTCTAGTAAATATTTTCTGCACCCTCTCTAAGGCCTTCACATCCTTCCTAAAGTGCGGTGCCCAGAACTGGACACAATACTCCAGTTGTGGTCGAACCAGTGTTTTGTAAAGGTTGATTATAACTTCCTTGCTTTTGTACTCTATGCCTCTATTTATAAAGCCCAGGATCCCGTATGCTTTTTTAACCGCTTTCTCAACCTGCCCTGCCACTTTCAACGATTTGTGCACATATACCCCCAGGTCTTTCTGTTCCTGTACCCCTTTTAGAGTTGTGCCCTCTAGTTTATATTGCCTCTCCTCATTCTTCCTACCGAAATGTATCACTTTGTGTTTTTCTGTCTTAAATTTCATCTGCCTCGTGTCCGCCCGTTCCACCAGTCTGTCTATATCCTCTTGAAGTCTATCACTATCCTCCTCACTGTTCACTACACTTCCAAGTTTTGTGTCATCTGCAAATTTTGAAATTGTGCCCTGTACACCCAAGTCCAAGTCATTAATATATATCAGGAAAAGCAGTGGATAGGTCTCTCAAAGAGCCGGCACAGGCATGATGGGTTGAATGGCCTCCTTCTGCGCCGTATCTTTCTATGATACTATGATACCATGAGACTCACCTCCTGCTCACTCGATTCTATTCCCACCAAACTGCTGACCATTCATCTTCCCTTCCTGGCCCCCTCCCCTTCAAATCTGCTGTCATCACCCCCTCCTCAAAAAACCACTCTTGACCCCTCTGTCTTTGCAAACTACCGCCCCATCTTCAGCCTCCCTCTCCTTTCCAAAGTCCTTGAATGTGTTGTCACCTCTCAAATCCGTGCCTATCTTTCCCGTAACTCTATTTTTGAACCCCTCCAATCAGGTTTCCGCCCCTGCCATGGTATTAAAACAGCCCTTATCAAAGTCACAAATAGTCGCGTCTAGAGGTAACAAAGGCATGGATGAGGGTTTCAGCAGCAGATAAGCTGAGGCAGGGACGGAGACGAGCAATGTTGTGGAGGTAGGTGCAGGCAGTCTTGGTGACAGAGAGGATATGGGGTCGGAAGCTTAGCTCAGGGTCAAGTTGGACGCTAAGGTTGAGAACAGTCTGGTTCAGGTTCAGCTTCAGCTATGTGACTGTGACCGTGGTAAACGATCCCTCATCCTCTCGACCTGTCTGGAGCCTTTGACAAGGTTGACCACACCATCCTCCTCCAACACCTCTCTTCCATTGTCCAGCTGGGTGGGACTGCCCTCGCCTGGTTGCATTCCTTTCTATCCAGTCGTGGCCAGAGAATCTCCCGCAATGGCTTCTCTTCCCACTCCCGCACCATTACCGCTAGAGTCCCCCATGGATCTATCCTTGTCCTCCTCCTGTTTTTCATCTGCATGCTGCTCCTTGGCAACATCATCCGAAAACACGTCAGATTCCACATGTATGCTGACACCCAGCTCTACCTCACAACCACCTCTCTCGACCCCTCCATTGCCTCTGATTTGTCAAACTGCTTGTCCGACATCGAGTGGCGGATGAGCAGAGATTTCCTTCAATTAAATATTGGGAAGGCCGATGACCTTGTGTAGCCATTGGCCTAGCCACCGACTCCATTCTGAAGCTGAACCAAACTGTTCGCAATCTCGGTGTCCTAGTTAACCCTGAGCTAAGCTTCCGACCCAGTATCCTCTCCATCACTAAGACCGTCTACTTCTACCTCCGTAACATCGCCTGTCTCTGCCCCGTGCCTCAGTCCATCTGCTGCTGAAGCCCTCATCCATACTTTTGTTACCTCCAGACAACATTCCAATGCTCTCCTAGCCGGCCTCCCACCTTCTGTAAAATTGAGCCCATATTCTAACTCGCACCAAGTCCCGTTCTCCCATCATCCCTGTGCTCGCTGACCCACGTTGGCTCCAAGACCGGCAACTCCTCGATTTTAAAATTCTCATCCTTGTTTTCAAATCCCTCCATGGCCTCGCCCCTCCCTATCCCTGTAATTTCCTCTAACACTACAACCCTTTGAGATCTCTGTGGTCCTCCAATGCTGGCCTCTTGCGCATCCCCAATTTTCATTGCTCCTTCATTGGCGGCCATATCTTCAGCTGCCTGGGCCCTAAGCTCTGGAATTCCCTCCCTAAACCTCTCCACTTCTCTCTCCTCCTTTAAGACGCTCCTTAAAACCTACCTCTTTGACCAAGCTTTTGGTCACCTGTCCTAATATCTCCTTATGTGGCTCGACATCAAATTTTATTCGATAACGCTCCTGTGAATATTTTCCTCGGGACTGCTGGACAATGGGAGCTTGCGAGCCAGATCTGACCTCTGGGTCATGTGTTGGAGATTCCTGATCGATAGCAGACAAATGTTTGTGATCTAACTCCAAGTGGTCGTCATTCTGCCAATACTGTGCAAGTAAAAATGTTTTTCTCATTTTGAATCTCACCTCTACAGATGTAGATTAGTTTTGATCAAGCATATACCCATACAGTAGCATTGTGGTTATGTTACTGGACTAGTAATCCAAAGGCCTAGGTTAATAATCTGGAGACATGAGTTCAAATCCTGCCGCGGCAGCTGGGATATTAAATTCAGTTAATTAAGAAAAATCTGCAATAAAAAGCTAGTATCAGACTCTAACGTCCCAGACTCTTCCATCACCATCCCTGGGTATGTCCTGTCCCACCGGCGTCCTCAACATTGGCTCCAGACCCCCCATGAAATCTCATGGCACCAGGTCAAACGTTGGCAAGGAAGCCTCCTGCTGATTACCACCTACTGCCCTTCCTCAGCTGATGAATCAGTCCTCCTCCATGTTGAGCACCACTTGGAGGAAGCACTGAGGGTAGCAAGTACTTAGAGTGGCTCGGTAGCACCACTACTGACCGAACTGGCCAAGTCCTGAAGGACATAGCTGCCAGACTGGGCCTGTGGCAGGTGGTGAGAGAACCAACACGAAGGAAAAACCTAATTGACCTCATCCTCACCAATCTACCTGTCGCAGATGCATCTGTCCATGACAGTATTGGTAGGAGTGACCACCACACAGTCCTTGTGGAGACAAAGTCCTGGACACCGTTGATCATGTTACATGGGCACAACCCCCGTGCTAAATGGGATAGATTCAAAACAGATCTAGCAGCTCAAAACTGGGCATCCATGAGGCACTGAGGGCCATCAGCAGAATTGTATTCCACCACAATCTGTAATCTCATGGCCCGGCATATTCCTCACTCGACCATGACCAACAAGCCAGGGGATCAACCCTGGTTCAATAAGGAGTTTGGAAGATCATGCCAGGAGCAGCACCAGGTGTATCTAAAAATGAGGTGCCAACCTGGTGAAGCTACAACACAGGACTACATGCATGCTAAACAGCAGAAGCAACATGCTATAGACAGAGCTAAGCGATTCCACAACCAATGGATCAGATCAAAGCTCTGCAATCCTGCCACATCCAGTTGTGAATGGTGGTGGACAATTAAACAACTAACGGGAGGAGGAGGCTCCGTGAACATCCCCATCCTCAATGATGGCAGAGCCCAGCACGTGAGTGCAAAAGACAAGGCTGAAGCGTTTGAAACCATCTTCAGCCTAGAAGTGCCGAGTGGATGATCCATCTCGGTCTCCTCCCGAGATCCTCACCATCATAGAAGCCAGTCTTCAGCCAATTCGATTCACTCCACGTGATATCAAGAAATGCTGAGTGCACTGGATATAGCAAAGGCTATGGGCCCCGACAACATCCCGGCTGTAGTGCTGAAGACTTGTGCTCCAGAACTAGTTGCGCCTCTAGCCAAGCTGTTCCAGTACAGCTACAACACTGGCATCTACCCGACATGTGGAAAATTGCCCAGGTATGTCCTGTCCACAAACAGCAGGACAAATCCAATCCGGCCAATTACCGTCCCATCAGTCCACTCAATCATCAGCAATGTGATGGACGGTGTCGTCGACAGTGCTATCAAGTGGCACTTACTCATCATAACCTGCTCAGTTTGGGCTCCGCCAGGACCACTCGGCTCCAGATCTCCAACCTTGGTCCAAACATGGACAAAGGAGCTGAATTCCAGAGGTGAGAGTGACTGCCCTTGACATCAAGGCAGCATTTGACCGAGAGTGGCATCAAGGAGCCCTAGTAAATTTAAAGTAAATTTAAAGACAGGGAAAACTCTCCAGTGGCTGGAGTCATACCTAGCACAAAGGAAGATGGTAGTGGTTGTTGGAGGCCAATCATCTCAGCCCCAGGGCATTGCTGCTGGAGTTCCTCAGGGCAGCATCCTAGGCCCAACCATCTTTAGCTGCTTCATCAACGACCGTCCCTCCATCAGAAGGTCAGAGTGGGGATGTTTGCTGATGATTTGCAGTGTTCAGGTCCATTCGCAACCCAGCAGATAATGAAGCAGTCCACACCCGCATGCAGCAAGACCTGGACAACATCCAGGCTTCATAGAATCATAGAAAGTTACGGCACAGAAGGAGGCCATTCGGCCCATCTTGTCCGTGCCGGCCGAAAAAGAGCTATCCAGCTTAATCCCACTTTCCAGCACTTGGTCCGTAGCCCTGTAGGTTTCGGCACTTCAGGTGCACATCCAAGTACTTTTTAAATGAGTTGAGGGTTTCTGCCTCTACCACCCTTTCAGGCAGTGAGTTCCAGACCCCCACCACCCTCTGGGTGAAAGATTTCTTCTCAGCTCCCCTCTAATCCTTCTACCAATTACTTTAAATCTATGCCCCCTGGTCACTGACCCCTCTGCTAAGGGAAGTAAGTCCTCCCTATCCACTCTATCTAGTCCCGTCATAATTTTGTATACCTCAATTAAATCTCCTCTCAGCCTCCTTGGTTCCAAAGAAAACAACCCCAGCTTATCCAATCTTTTTTCCTAGCTAAAATTCTCCAGCCCTGGCGACATCCTCGTAAATCTCCTCTGTACCCTCTCTAGTGCAATCACATCTTTCCTGTAGTGGTGACCAGAACGGTGCGCAGTACTCAAGCTGTGACCTAACTGGCGTTCTATACAGTTTAAGCATAACCTCCCTGCTCTTATAATCTATGCCTCGGCTAATAAAGGAAAGTATCCTGTATGCCTTTTCTATCTGTTCTGCTACCTTCAGGGATCTGTGGACATGCACTCCAAGGTCCCTCACTTCGTCTACACCTCTCAGTATCTTCCCATTTATTGTGTATTCCCTTGCCTTGTTTGCCCTCCCCAAACGCATTACCTCACACTTCTCTGGATTGAATTCCATTTGCCACTTTTCTGCCCACCTGACCAGTCCATTGATATCTTCGTGCAGTCTACAGCTTTCCTCCTCACTATCAACCACATGGCCAATTTTTGTATCATCTGCAAACTTCTTGATCAAGCCCCCCATATTCAAGTCCAAATCATTAATATATACCACAAAAAGCAAGGGGCCTAGTACTGAGCCCTGCGGAACCCCACTGGAAACAGCCTTCCAGTTGCAAAAACAACCGTCAACCATTACCCTTTGCTTCCTGCCACTGAGCCAATTTTGGATCTAACTAGCCACTTTTCCTTGGATCCCATGGGCTTTTACTTTTTTGACCACTCTGCCATTGGAACTTTGTCAAAAGTCTTGCTAAAATCCATGTACACTACATCAAATGCTTTACCCTCATCGACCCTCCTTGTTACCTCCTCAAAAAATTCAATCGTTAGTCAGACAAGACCTTCCCTGAACAAATCTATGCTGACTGTCCTTGATTAACCCGTGCCTTTCTAAATGACGATTATGCTATCCCTCAGAATTGATTCCAATAATTTACCTACCACTGAGGTTAGACTGACTGGCCTGTAATTACTCAGTCTATTTCTTTCAATCTTTTTAAACAACAGTACAATGTTAGCAGTCCTCCAATACCACGCCTGTAGCCAGGGAGGATTGGAAAATGATGGTCAGAGCCTCCGCTCTTTCCTCCCTGGCTTCTTTTAACAGCCTGGGATACATTTCATCTAGGCCTGGTGATTTATCTACTTTCAAAAATGCTAAACCCCTAATACTTCCTCTCTCACTATGTTTATCCCATCCAATATTTGGACAGTTTGGACAGTTACATGGGTAAGATGGGTATAGAGGGATATGGGCCAAGTGCAGGCAACTGGGACTAGCTTAGTGGTATAAACTGGGCGACATGGACATGTTGGGCCGAAGGGCCTGTTTCCATGTTGTAAGTTCTATGATTCTATGAATATGTCACACTCCTCCTCCTGAACTACAATCTCTGCATCGTCCACCCTTTGCCCTTTATGTCTTTATAAAAAAAATTTTTGTGTTTTCCTTGATTTTACTTGCCAGTATTTTTTCATGTCCTCTCTTTGCTCTCCTAATTTCTTTTTTAATTTCACCCCTGCACTTTCTATAATCCTCTACGCTTTCTGCGGTATTGAGCTCTCAGTGTCTGACATAAGCTTCCACTTTTTGCCTCATCTTGCCCTGTATGCTCCTCGTCATCCAGGGGGTTGTATATTTGGCAGTCCCACTCTTTATCTTTGTGGGAACATGTTTACTCTGAACCTGGAATCTCCCCCTTGAATGCCTCCCACTGCTCTGACACTGATTTACCTTCAAGTAGCTGTTTCCAGTCCACTTTTGCTAAATCACCTCTCAGCTTAGTAAAATTGTCTTTCCCCAATTTAGAACTTTTACTCCTGTTCTATCTTTGTCCCTTTCCATAACTATGCTAAATCTAATTGGCTTGCCAGATAAGTGGCAAGTAACATTTGCACCAGACAAGTGCCAGGCAATGACCATCTCTAACAAGAGTCTAATCACCTCCACTTGATATTCAACGGAATTACCATTTCCGAATCCCCTACCATCAACATCCTGCGGGTCATCATTGACCAGAAACTTAACTGGACCAGCCATATAAATATTGCGGCTACAAGAGCAGGTCAGAGGCTGGGTATTCTGTGGCAAGTGATAGAGGTCAGTAGCACGGTTTCAATCAACGGGTGGGAATCAGAAAGCTTTCAGCTGGAGTCAGGCAGGGCTGTCCTCTCTCCTCCGTCTTGTTCGTGTGTTGCATCGAACCCTTTGCCGAGTCCATCAGGAGGGATGCGGGCATAAGAGGGGTGACGATCCCAGGCAGCGGAGGCACTCAGGTCAAGGCCTCCCTGTACATGGACGACGTCGCTTTCTTTTGCTCGGATCAGCTGTCGGTCCGCAGATTGATGAGCATCTGCGACCAGTTCGAACTGGCCTCGTGGGCCAGGATAAATCGTACCAAGAGCGAGGCCATGTTCTTTGGGAACTGGACCGATCGATTCTTTGTCCCCTTCACCGTCAGGTCGGATTACCTGAAGATGCTGGGGATCTGGTTGGGGGGGGGGGGCCGGGGCGTTCACCAAGAACTGGGAGGAGCTGCTTGCCAAGGTGAAGCAGAAACTGGGACTGTGGGATCGATGATCCCTCTTGATTGTGGGCAAGAACCTGGTCATCAGGTGCGAGGTGCTCTCGCTGTTGCTGTACGTGGCGCAGGTCTGGCCCATACCTCGCTCCTACGCCGCGACAGTCACCCGAGCCATCTTCCACTTTATCTAGAGATCAAAAATGGACCGTGTCTGCAGGGACACAATGTACAAATCTCCGGAGAAAGGGGGCAAAGGCATGCCCAACGTGGCCCTCATCCTGATGGCCACCTTTGTGTGCGGCTGTATCAAGCTGTGTGTAGACCCTCGATACGCAAACACAAAGTGTCACTACGTGCTGAGGTTCTACCTGTCCCTGGTGTTGAGAAGGATGGGCCTGGCCACGCTGCCACGGAACGCTCCATTCAGTTGGACCGTTCCGCCCCACCTGTCCTTCGTGGAAAAGTTTGTGCAGAAAAACACCTTTGACCACAAGGCGATCAGCAAGTGGTCCGCATGTAACGTCCTCGAGACCCTGCGGGAAAAGGAGATGTGGATCCTGTCGGTTGGTTCGCCGAGCAGACTGTCAACGTCATTTGGCAGAACGCCTCATTACCAGAGCTTAAAAACAAGCACCAAGACCTAGCTTGGCTGGTGGTAAGAAGGGCCCTTCCCGTCAGATCCTTCATGCACTCCCGGAGTCTCAGTGCCACCACGCGCTGTCCCCGAGGAGGCTGCGGTGAAGACGAGACTGTCACCCACCTCCTTCTGGAATGTGCCTTTGCAAAGAAGGTCTGGAGAGAGATGCAGTGGTATCTGTCCAGGTTCGTCCCGAGCAGTTCCGTAACACAGGACTCTGTGCTCTACGGGCTGTTCCGGGGGACGCACACCGAGACAGACATTAACTGCTGCTGGAAGACCATCAACTCGGTGAAAAACGGCCTTTGGTCTGCCCGAAACTAGCCTGTCTTACAGTGCAAGGAGCAGTGCAGCCGCCGCAAAGGCTCTGTGGGGAAAGGCAACCGTTTAGAGCCTTCCCGCCATTGTATACTGAGGGGCCGCAATCAGGGAAAAAGCCCCTCGGGCAGAATGTAAAACTCAAATTGATGTAATGTACCTGTAATGAATCTGTTATGTACCTGTAATCAATATTCTGTATTGCGTGTAATGCAACGAAGCACCCTAGTGTCATGAACTGTAATTACGTATAATGTGTTCATTGAACTGTACTTGATGTAACCTGCAAATAGTATAATCTGTATTGTGTACGTTTGGAATGTGATATGACAACTGTATTGTATGTATTGCTGCAAATTTTATGAATAAAGTATATTTTTTGGAAAAAAATTCTGTGGCAAGTAATTCATCTCCTGACTCCCCAAAGTCTTTCCACAATCTACAAGGCACAAGTCAGGAGTGTGATAGAATACTTTCCACTTGCCTGGATGAGTGCAGCTCCAACAACACAAGAAGCTCAACACCATCTAGGACAAAACAGCCCACTTGATTGGCACCCCATCCTGAACATTCACTCCCTTCACCACCGGTGCACCGTGGCTGCAGTGTGTACCATCCACAGGATGCACTGCAGCTACTCCCAAACCCACAACCTCTACCACCTAGAAGGACAAGAGCAGCAGGCACATGGGAACAACACCACCTGCACGTTCCCCTCCAAGTCACACACCACCCCGACTTCGACATATATCGCCATTCCTTCATCGTCACTGGGTCAAAATCCTGAAACTCCCTTCCTAACAGCACTGAGGGAGAACCTTCACCACACGGACTGCAGCGGTTCAAGATGGTGGCTCACCACCACTTTCTCAAGGGCAATAAACGCTGGCCTTGCGAGCAACGCCCACATCCCATGAATGAATTAAAAAAAAGGAAAATCGACCAGAACTCTTCTTTTTGGGAACTGTTAATCAAGGCCATTTCGTATGTATAATAGATTAGAGAACAAATTACTTGAACTGGAGCAATGTTACGGAAACTGAAAAATTAAATGGAGAGTTTTAAAAGTAGTGCTGGATCTTTTTGTAATGATGCCTCTATAAGAAATACTATTGTTTGAGACTGTTTCCATGAGCTTATTTTTTTTTTGTAAACCCATTTTCATCTCATGACTTTCCTCAATCAACAAGATAGATGCCTTGATCTGTCAAAGCCACTCTATAAACCCTTACAAGGAACCAGTTATGTTCTGCTGCTCTTGGGCTTTAAAAACTAAATGTTGCAGGTACAAACCTGCACTATACCCAAATCTAGCACCGTGCATTGCCCCACTACCCAGTATTTCATGTATCAACACAATGAGCATAACAAGATCAGATGTCAGTATTAATTTATGCATATCTGACTTCCACGGGAATGGAGTCAGCTATGCTGTTTAAAAGTATGTAAACAGTAGTAAATGGTGGTGTGGTGGTTATGTTACTGAACTAATAATCCAGAGAATGGGAGCTCAAATCCCACTATGGCAGTTTGGAAATTTAAATTCAACTAGTTCACTAATGTCCTTTAGGAAAGGAAACCTGCCGTCCTTACCCGGTCTGGGACTATACGTGTCTCCAATTCCACACCAATGTGGTTGATTCATAACTACCCTCTGAAGTGGCTCAGCAAGTCGCTCAGTTTTATCAAAAAACTACAGAGCAACAAGACCACAAGAATTGCAGCGGTTCAAGAAGGCGGTCCTCCCAGTACCTTCTCAGAGCAACTAGGGATGGGCAATAAATGCTGGCATTGCCAGTGAAGCCCACATCTTGAGAACTAATTAAAAACAAAATCTTCCCTTCCCTCCCACCAGCCTTTCCGTAGACATGCTCTTCAATAAGCATGCATGTGATCCCTTTGGTTTAAAAATAAGGCTTTTAAATTAGATTAAATGTTGGCATTAAATTTGACAATACTTTGGCTCTAACTGGAATAATCAAATACAAATATACGAAAAAGGAAAAGGAAAAGAACAAACTTGCATTTATCCAGCACCTTTCATGATCTCAGGACATTCCAGCCAATGTAGTTACTGTTGTAATGTAGGGAAATAAGGCAACCAATTTGGACACAGCAAGATTCCACAAACACCAATGAGATAATGACCAGATAATCTGTTTTCGTTTTGATTGAGTGATAAATATTGGCCAGCACACCTGGCGAACTCCCGTGTTCTTTGAATAGTGCCATGGGATCTTTTACATTCACCTTAGTTTTAACATCTCATCGGAAAGACAGCACCTCCGACAGTACAGCACACCCTCAGTAATGCACTGGGAGTGTCAGCCTGGATTATGTGCTCAAGTCTCTGGAGTGGGTCTTGAACCCATGACCTCCTGACTCGGTCCATCAGGTCTGCCTGATCCTGTAAGAAAAAGGTTAATTCCTAACTTTTAGCTTTTGCCTGCTAAGTGAGTTTCTGTTAGAAGGCTGGAAAAGTCAGTTTCGTTTACCAGAGGTTAGCTGATAAGCATTCAGCTACAAGCTTTCTTTACCTTAGCAGCTGTCCTCCTAGGATTACCTCCTCCAAGGACACATCTACGCAAGGCAAGTGATAACTCATCCAGTTAAATGATTTGATTGACAACTGTCAAGATAACTAATGTGTGAATTCTCCGGTACATTGTATCACAAGTGTGAGCCTGAGTATATGAGTAGTTAGTAATGGCTATAATTGTATATGTGTAATTGTTGGTAGTAATGGCTCTCATTGTATACTTATTTCCTATGAAAGCCAATGAATGCCTTTGCTTATCTAATAAGAACATCCATTCCCTAACAATCCTAAAATTGGGCAACCTAAATACACCATCAACCCCAATAAGTCATGTAATCTCTGGGAAGAAGCAAAAAGACAAAAAAAAACTTAGGCCAAGGTTTAAAAAATTAAATTCAATCAAAAATATATAATTAGTAGCTCTGCCATTCTGCTTCACAATATGGACTTGCTGAGCAGACGGGAGGTTGATGAGAACCGTTAAAAGTTTCCCCTTACACATGTTGCCTGTGGTTCAGCATTATCAGATTCTGATCATTTCCAGCTGAGTCAAAGGAGTGAAGGATCAGATCAGTTAACAAGAAAAACTTTATTAAGTAGCAATCCTCCTGTAAAAGACATTTCAAGGGACTTTAACTAGCAAAGGGAAGGTCACTGGGCAGAAAAGGGGGGAGGGGGGAACCAAAGACATGGTCAGACAGTCAGGTTTTTAAAGAAAGCTTTTGAAAGCAGAGGTATAACAAGGGAAAGTTGTTTGGGGACAGTTACAAAGGGCAGGGATGTAGTGAGCAAAGATTAAATTATATTTTTAAAACATACTGCACACAAAAAGATCACTGCTGCTCAAAAGCCGTGTCCGGCAATCAATGTTAATCCTTAAATGTACTTGTTATTTACAAGATGTTTCATTTAAAAGTTGCAAGGCTCCATCGTAATGAAATAGCCATTAATACAAGGTAGTTGAAGTACAATATACACAGGGTTAAAGCAACAGAAGGAAGTTTAATGCAATAAACAAATGACCTAAAGCACAGCACCTTAACATATACTTTTTTTTGAAGACAACAGAACTAAAAGCACTGACAATAAATGTAAGTGGCCACAGTAGTGCAAGAACATGGTTTCACAAAATTCTTAATATGAATTTCAACCTACTCTTGCCACCTACTGAGTTTCACAGCTTTGGATACTAAAACAGTTTAAAATAAAACATTACTATGCATGGTCAACTGTAGATTTCCAAAAGATGTCTACTAACAAAATGCTGCCATGTGGTCACAACTTCACTGCACGGAAAAGCAATGAAAATGCTACCAAGGTAATCTGCAGACAAAGGATTCTAGAAATACTTCTTCACTTTAGTTTTGTGTCTGGAATTGTTTATTGAGTGATTGGGCTGCATATTAAAGGGAACAACATGCTTGGTGTAGCCAAAATTATTTTTGAAACAGTCACTAATGCATTTGTACAATTCACTAGAGATGTGATCAAAACCAGAGAAATAGCTAGGATACAGTAGAACTGTTCCAATTTGTTACATGAACATTTGCATATTTAAACCTATTGGACAAACCAGTTCGATAAACTTTTTAAAGCCAATCCCTCCATACAAAGTAGAAATGTTTGCATAGAACTTTACAAAGGTTAAGGTTTTAAAATGATTCAGCGTCACCCAAAATACTGACCTGACGTTACCACCACACTATCTATCCATGGGTTAAGAGCTCAACTATGGATGAAATATCAAAAATATCACTGGAAATGTAGCACTGGTTGTTCCAGTAAACGTACAAATGGCTACAATGGTCAATGGGACGACACTTGGCGTTTAAAGTTAACCAATAACTAATCAAACCCAATGAAGTTGACAAAAATAGGTGGTCTAATCAGCAGAGGCTCTGCAACAGTTCAAAAAAGGAATATAACTGTGCTTCATCCAAGTGTAAAATCCTGAATTCAAAAAAATCAAGTTGTATAACAATTAAATGTTGACTAGATCCCCAATGGAATTATTCCACACTTTTAGGAGCAATGAATTAGAAAAAAAGGTTGTTTTAGTCAAACACTGACATTTTAGTCTGTAGGGAAAGCCCCCATGCACTTAATTTTAACATGAACAAAATCTTCCTTCTGGCCCTCGATACCAAACTTCCCTTTTTGAACGTACAGCAATCTACAACCATGAAAAGGTTTAGCACAGGTATGTGGACAAACAGTAGCATGGAGCAGGTGCAGGAATGGAGACATTCCCACATGCACTCTCAGTCTGGATGTGCAAGAACTAGTCTTAGGATGTACACACATGGGCAACACAGGGGACACACGATTAAGTGACATTAGTGAAATCAAAGGGACAGAAAGCATTGATATAGTAAACTCCAGAACATTAAAAAACAAGTAAATAATTCTACCATTCACATCTCTCCCTATTCTTGTCCTCGCCCTTTTTACACCTATTTGTTGTAGTCTTGTGTCATCTCCTTTTTGCTGCATTGCTATTCTTGCCTTTCTTGTTTTTATCCCTTTCTTCCACACTCCACTTTCACCCCACTTCTCGATTTAATTGTTCTCCGCCCCTAACCCTACACATAATGGTACTATTGGAGAACAATTCCCACCTGAATAGAACAGTGAAGGCCCAAACAACTACATCTTTCACACCGAGATATTAACATACGGTTTATTTGCACATTTGCATGTTCAAACCAAAAGCACGACAGCAGTGTGAGATGTCAAACACAGCCACAAAGGTTACAATATAAATAACTGAAAACACTTGTACTTCAAATCAGCACACCAATAAGGAAGCATCTCCTGCTCGGTCTCCTACAGCCAAGGTCAAACATCACAAAGAAGTCCACAAGTTTAATTTTTAAACGCCCCCTCCCCTCCACTTGTTTCATCAATCACTGATCGACACCTCTAGTTTTGCAAAGCACTATGCAACTATTTTCAATCTTGGTGCATCATTTTTTTGATAATATTGAAACTATACCAGTGTTTAATCACGATATTTATATAGTTTGATACTGTGTACTTCACATTAATGAACTATTCATGAGAAGGTTGTCTGAACACTGGAGTGGAGGGGAGAAGAGGATACATTTAAGATTGATTGGTATCAAATCGTGCTGTCAAGACAATACTTTAACCAATGTCCAGATTATCCAAGGTATTTTGAAAAAATATTTTATGCACCATTAACTACAGTAGAACAAGGTGCACAAACAATAGGATTCACAACAGTCTGCAATAGGCATACGGATGTATTTCAACTGAAATGCGTGTAGTCCTCTGGAGATTCCGCTCAAATATGTGGATCTGAGCTCTTCCACTTTTCGACGGATACATCAGTTACTTGTCTGTGGTACTGCTGGGTAATTCCTAGTCAAGAAAATCAACAGTTACACATTCAAAGTAACACAACTTCTTAGCGTTTTTGTTGGGATGGGAGAGAAGAGCAAGGGGTCTTATTCTGCACATTGCTACAGAATTCGAATCAACAGTATGTTTGGAACTTACACTGAACTCCCACTGCTTTCATATTGGACAACATTTGGATGACATGTGAAGAAATATTAAATTGAATTTGTAACTCATACATTACTTTCTTTTTCAAAAGCGGAGAATAAAAGGATTAAAAATAAACCAAGAGATTGACTGGAGTTATGTAATCTTGGAAGTCACTTAGCTGAAAACTTCAAAACTACAAATTAAAACTGAACCCACTAAGATGATGAAATAATTGCACTATTTGAAAGTTTACATGTTTAAGGCAGGTCAAGTGGCAGATTAATGCCAAGTGTAGCTAGCATTCCTAGGCTCAATATCAGGCTTCAGAGCAGTTTGTAGTGTTACCACTGGGTTTATCTAAAATATTGGTACTGATCCCTTTAAAGGGGGAAAAAAAATAAATCATACTTAAAATATACTTTAATGTTCTGTGATACTCTGAACTGATCACCTTAAATCACTCTCACCCTGCCATTAGTAACAGACTTGTAACCAAAAGCAATTCACTCGTGTTATTTAGTTCAAATGGCTCTCTTCAGACACAATCCAAGATTGGAAAGATTGCATTGCTAGCTGTATCAATATGGAAATTTCACACATCCACCATTAATCTTCAGTGATATCCCAGTGATGAAAGTTTAGACTGGTCATAAGCAACAGAGATAAAAGTAGCCAAAGACAGATATAGACTAAGAGCCCAGTAGTGCAGAGAGGCCTAGTCAGCAAGGGTTCTACCGTGAAAAGTGAAGCAGATACATTACAAAGGAAGAGAAGGTTGTAAGAGGATGAAGTTGAAGTTTTCAAGTATTAAGGGGATACAGTAACATTGCAAATTTAGTTCCAACATATAAGGATCATATTCTGTAATGTTTCAATATGAACACCAAAATGTGTTTTAAAATAATGGATTTGTGCTACATTCTGAGGTAATTGTCTCGCTCCTCCTTCCCCTCCAAGTCAAGGAACATGAGGATCAAGAACAAAGAAAAGCACATCAGTCTTGATCCACTCGAACAACCTTAGTAGCCTTTTAAAGATAACTGGGAGCTGATTACTTGTCCAATTTTTTGACTGGGGAATTGTAGAAGAGAGAGAAAGCAAGAGAAAATATAAACCAATAGTGGAAAAATGGAAGGTCAAGTATGCAGCACGCATTAAATCAGCAGCATGGAAATTCAGTTTCAATCAACTAAATACCTGTCATCAGATCAAAAATGAATTTCCAAATGCACAAATCCTTACCCTTTCATCTCTCCTTTTTCTTGCTATCCCTTCCCTGAAGTGTTTGGTGAATATCCTGTGATTAGTACGTCCGAAACCAACACCATATATACGCCGGTACTTGGATTCAAGAGTAAAACCTTTCTTTCGCCCAGAAGATGAATACTCTTTCGCAAAATGCTGCAAAAACCAGAGTCAGTGTTGGCTTAACCGTATAAAATATTTTGGTGTCAGTACGGGGCAGAGTGTCTGTGTGGGCACTTTTAACAGACAAGTGAATTTACAAACAGGTGGACAGTTTAAACTATAAATTGTTATTAGATTAGGTATCAAATACCAATCATAAGTGGGTATTCCCCAACAGGCTGAATGCAATCAGCACTGAAAGAGTCACATGCACATTACTACGTACAAATAAAATTATTTAACATGGTCTCAAAAGTTTAAACAAGAAAAAAACAGCATAAAAAAGCACGAATTGAAAGAACGTTATTCAGCCCAACAAGCTCGTTCTTTCCAAAAAACGTATACATTTTGTCCTCTCAAAGACTCCAACTCAATTTATTTAACCTTCCAAGGAACACGAGTAAGCAGAGACGATGTCTAAGATGTTCTTTAAAAAAAACCTTGCTCTATCTCCCAAAAATAATCCATTGAAAACTCCAGGATCTTAGATCAATATCGCGTAAAATAATGGAACTGATCAGGAATGAACTTCCACGCCAATTGTGACTACTTCAAGCCATGAGGATTCAAAGTAAACTCCTGGAAAGAATGAAATCACTGTAAGGTATGAAGCTTTAGGTACTTGTTGAAGTTGTTTAGGGAGCGAGACTGCTGAGTATAGTGGTCTAGGGATCCCTACTGTTTCTACTTTACAGTAATGACTTGTATTCAGAAGCTCTATGCAGACTAGTCAAATTAGCAGACAATATTAAAATAGGAGAGGCAACAAAATGCGGAGACAGCTCAGGATTTACAAAATATGTAAGTGGGCACAGAAACGGCAGACGAAAGTCAACATGGACAAGTGTAAAGTACTGCGCACAAAGAAAAAGAGACATACTCCATTTGAATGTCGTCAAAATAGCCAAGTGAATTTGAAAGATTACATTTTAGCAGACTCTGTGCAACATGTCCAGTCATTGTGGAGCAGCAATCAACAAACTAAATGCCGAAATATATAGCTAAAATAGTATGGCATAAATTGGAAGACGCTACATTTATACTGCGGTCAGATCACACCTCAAATAACATGCTCGTTCTGATCACCAACATCTAAGCCCTGGAGGTACCTCAGAAAAGCTCAATGAGACTGATCATCAATGTCAGAACTGAGTTATATGAGGAAAGCCTGCAGAAACTTGTTCCTTTTTAATTTTAAAAGGAGAGGACACAGATGACCTTATCAAAGGGTACATAAAAAGGGTAGTAGGCAGAAGGCTGGAAATTATAGACCAGTTAGCCTAACATCTGTGGTGGGTAAAATTTTGGAGTCTATTATTAAGGAGACAGTAGCGGAACATTTGGATAAACATAATTTAATAGGACAAAGTCAGCATGGCTTTACGAAGAGGAAGTCATGTCTGACAAATTTGCTTGAGTTCTTTGAGGACATAACGTACAGGTTGGATAAAGGGGAACCAATGGACGTAGTGAATTTAGACTTCCAGAAGGCATTCGACAAGGTGCCACATAAAAGATTATTGCTCAAGATAAAGAATCACTGGATTGGGGGTAATATTCTGGCATGGGTGGAGGATTGGTTAGCTAACAGGAAGCAGAGAGTTGGGATAAATGGTTAATTCTCGGACTGGCAACCAGTAGCCAGTGGTGTTCCGCAGGGGTCGGTGCTGGGTCCCCAACTCTTTACAATCTATATTAATGATTTGGAGGAGGGGACCGAGTGTAACATATCAAAGTTTGCAGATGATACAAAGATGGGAGGGAAAGTAGAAAGTGAGGAGGACATAAAAAACCTACAAGGGGATATTGACAGGCTGGGTGAGTGGGCGGAGATTTGGCAGATGCAATACAATATTGGAAAATGTGAGGTTATGCACTTTGGCAGGAAAAATCAGAGAGCAAGTTATTATCTTAATGGCGAGAAACTGGAAAGTACTGCAGTACAAAGGGATCTGGGGGTCCTAGTGTAAGAAAATCAAAAAGTTAGTATGCAGGTGCAGCAGGTGATCAAGAAGGCCAACGGAATGTTGGCTTTTATTGCTAGCGGGATAGAATGTAAAAACAGGGAGGTATTGCTGCAGTTATATAAGGTATTGGTGAGACCGCACCTGGAATACTGCATACAGTTTTGGTGTCCATACTTAAGAAAAGACATACTTGCTCTCGAGGCAGTACAAAGAAGGTTCACTCGGTTAATCCCGGGGATGAGGGGGTGGACATATGAGGAGAGGTTGAGTAGATTGGGACTCTACTCATTGGAGTTCAGAAGAATGAGAGGCGACCTTATTGAAACATATAAGATTGTGAAGGGGCTTGATCGGGTGGATGCGGTAAGGATGTTCCCAAGGATGGGTGAAACTAGAACTAGGGGGCATAATCTTAGAATAAGGGGCTGCTCTTTCAAAACTGAGATGAGGAGAAACTTCTTCACTCAGAGGGTAGTCGGTCTGTGGAATTTGCTGCCCCAGGAAGCTGTGGAAGCTACATCATTAAATAATTTTAAACAGAAATAGACAGTTTCCTAGAAGTAAAGGGAATTAGGGGTTACGGGGAGCGGGCAGGAAATTGGACATGAATTTAGATTTGAGGTTAGGATCAGATCAGCCATGATCTTATTGAATGGCGGAGCAGGCTCGAGGGGCCGATTGGCCTACTCCTGCTCCTATTTCTTATGTTCTTATAAAATAATAAACCTTATAGAAAAGGTAAACTGGGAAACCTTCAACAGAAACTGTGACAATAGGGTTACAGGTTTAAACTAGTAAAAGGCAAACAAACTTAGGACTGATATCAGGATGTTTTCCACAGTGATCAATGCACGGAATGGACTGCCATGTAGATTAGTGGAGGTGAAAACTGGAACCATTTACGAAAGTTGAATGCTGTGATGGTGGGGACTGTAGGGTCTGCGGTGGGATGAGCCAAGATTAACCGAATGACCATTGTCTAGTTCGTTATCTTAATATCAATCTCCAAGCTACATTAGAGATATTTCCAAGGTCCCAGTAAAATAGAACCGTCTTATATTTTTATTAACATAAAGTATGGAAAATATCCACTTTACTTCCCTCTCAAATCTTTTTCCTCCAATGAAAACAATTCAATTCCATAAACCTATTCTCTCAAATTAAAAATTCTGTCCAGTCATACGCAGCACTCCGAATCATTTCAGAAACATGGATAATTATGTAACGGTACCGTGCTCAAAAATACACACATTATTCCATGCTTGGCCCTCTCAACAAGTTGTTCAAGGTCAAAGAAACCCTGGATTGAGTCAAGAAGATTGAGATACTTCTTAGCACTTGATTAGCCTTAGTGACAATGGCATGAATCATGCGGATCCAAATCCTTCATTAAGAGCACCGTGTGTCTCATTTTCTGCAAGAGCCACAAAAAGAATTTGAGGAAAGGGAGATTGAAGACTTCAAATTGAGCTAATGAGTGGCACCATTTACAACACAAGTAGGAGGGTCACACTTGATAAAATGGCATTCACAGTGTAGCCAATGGCAATTCAATCAATTATACTCCTAAAGTAGTAGATCCCTAAAATGAGCAGGATTGTCAAACAGGAAAGATGGCGTTGATAATCAAGAAGCTGAAAGGACTTTAATGGATATAGGTGCTTTGATCAGAACCTTATACGACAGCTTAATAGTCTTCAGTAGACCATTAACCTTGATAGTAGTCAAGACTGTTTCCTAACAAACTGCTTCATTGGATTACCTACAAGGTAAAAGGGCTCAGGTAATGGCAAGTTGTACCACCAATAATGACGTTCGTTTGGCACATTTTTTTTTAACATTTGTTCTTTGGATATATTGCAGTTAGTGTCCAAGTGCTAGTCTTTGTTGAAAATATCCTGGCATTGCTATTGTTGCACCACAAGTACTGGGTTCCCTCCAGGAAGCATATTGTGAAAACCATTTATTATGCACACAAACAATTTTATTGTGGCACTAAGTTCTGACAGCTTGTGAGAATGTCACAGGTTATGAGGGTTAGGTATAATCCAAGTACATTATGGAAATCCATGTGTGCAAAAAAACGGGGCTCTTCAGTCAGATCACCGATTCCCAGTGAACCATCGGCATGATTTTATGATGCGTGTGCAGATGCATCGACAAGATGCTATGTGAATCATAGAATCATAGAAGTTTACAACATGGAAACAGGCCCTTCGGCCCAACATGTCCATGTCGCCCAGTTTATACCACTAAGCTAGTCCCAATTGCCTGCACTTGGCCCATATCCCTCTATACCCATCTTACCCATGTAACTGTCCAAATGCTTTTTAAAAGACAAAATTGTACCCGCCTCTACTACTGCCTCTGGCAGCTCGTTCCAGACACTCACCACCCTTTGAGTGAAAAAATTGCCCCTCTGGACCCTTTTGTATCTCTCCCCTCTCACCTTAAATCTATGCCCCTCATTATTTTATAGACTTCTATAAGATCACCCCTAAACCTCCTACTCTCCAGGGAAAAAGTCTCAGTCTATCCAATCTCTCCCTATAAGTCAAACCATCAAGTCCCGGTAGCATCCTAGTAAATCTTTTCTGCACTCTTTCTAGTTTAATAATATCCTTTCTATAATAGGGTGACCAGAACTGTACACAGTATTCCAAGTGTGGCCCAACTAATGTCTTGTACAACTTCAACAAGACATCCCAACTCCTGTATTCAATGTTCTGACCAATTAAACCAAGCATGCTGAATGCCTTCTTCACCACCCTATCCACCTGTGACTCCACTTTCAAGGAGCTATGAACCTGTACTCCTAGATCTCTTTGTTCTATAACTCTCCCCAACGCCCTACCATTAACGGAGTAGGTCCTGGCCCGATTCGATCTGCCAAAATGCATCACCTCACATTTATCTAAATTAAACTCCATCTGCCATTCATCGGCCCACTGGCCCAATTTATCAAGATCCCGTTGCAATCCTCGATAACCTTCTTCACTGTCCACAATGCCACCAATCTTGGTGTCATCTGCAAACTTACTAACCATTCCTCCTAAATTCTCATCCAAATCATTAATATAAATAACAAATAACAGCGGACCCAGCACCGATCCCTGAGGCACACCGCTGGTCACAGGCCTCCAGTTTGAAAAACAACCCTCTACAACCACCCTCTGTCGTCAATCCAATTTTGTATCCAATTGGCTACCTCACCTTGGATCCCGTGAGATTTAACCTTATGTAACAACCTACCATGCGGTACCTTGACAAAGGCTTTGCTAAAGTCCATGTAGACCACGTCTACTGCACAGCCCTCATCTATCTTCTTGGTTACCCCTTCAAAAAACTCAATCAAATTTGTGAGACATGATTTTCCTCTCACAAAACCATGCTGACTGTTCCTAATCAGTCCCTGCCTCTCCAAATGCCCGTAGATCCTGTCTCTCAGAATACCCTCTAACAACTTACCCACTACAGAGGTCAGGCTCACCGTTCTGTAGTTCCCAGGCAAAACCCCGATGGCGTCTTACAGACTGTGAACATGTGTGGCATTTTAAAATGAACATATGCAGCTGACAGTCCAGCATCTGTTTACATTGTATTGTCTCCAAATTGGTCCCTACACGAAATCTACCTCAGAAGTGAGTTTACTTGAAACCCAGAACAATTCCATATGTAGGATCTGCAGTGGTAATCAGAGATCAAATTTTGAATTTCATTTGACCTCCAACCATAAGCTCAAGTTAACTTCTAATGTTTCATCATTATGTTAATATTTTTGAATGATAGCCTTATTGACAGTTTCATAAAACTGTGCAACTAATGTTTAAAATCATGTTCATCTGCGTAAAGTTTCTTTCGAAAAACAACATTAAGTTCTGAAATACACTGCCATCTGCAGCACACCAAGAGTGTACAAATGTCAGTTAGAATTTACTTCTGCGTTGATATACAGTTCATTTTGCCAATCTTAGTTGATACTTGGAAGTTAAATTTTAAGTGTTGCTTCTGATACATAGTTATGCACTTCCAATCGTGCGTTTCAAATGTGTGTTAAGATATACAAATACCTTGAAAGGTCTTTGAAAACTTCTAGGCTCTGAGGTCTCTCGCATTTTTCTTTTTGTTGATACAAAAGGCTTTCTAGCTGTAGTCTCTGTGTGCAGCTTCTCCTGCAAAAACAGTTTGAAACAATATCTATGAAGTGTCAGAAACTAGATGTATGGAGAGCAGAATGTTGTTTCCAATTCCATGTAAAGACCACTATTTTCTTTATCAAACTATTGTAATTTCTACTGTAAAGCAAAACATTTGTGCTCACTTATAAAAATGATGCACGAGTTTTAAAACTGAGAATGCACAAGATGGTATGCAAGATGTACCACTTGAAGGTAGCTATCTTGTATTTGAATGCAGGAGAATGGAGCTTCGATGCACTGGGAGAAGTAAGTCCAGTGCTTCAGGAGCATATGTGATGGGAGGGGTGATCCTACACTTTGGCAGAACTCAGTGAGAGTCTTCAAATTTGGCAACACTGTGATGGGGTTTAGAACATAAGAATGTAAGAAATAGGAGCAAGAGTAGGCCACATGGCCCCTTGAGCCTGCTCCATCATTCAATAAGATCATGGCTGATCTTCAACCTCAATTCCACTTTCCCGCCCAATTCCAATATCCCTTGATTCCGTTAGTGTTCAAAAATCTATCGATTTCAGCCTGGAATATACTCGACAACTGAGCATCCACAGCCTGCTGGGGTAGAGAATTCCAAAGATTCACAACCTTCTAAGTGAAGAAATTCCTCCTCATCTCGGTCCTAAAATGGCCGACCCCTTATCCTGAGACTATGTCCCCGAGATCTAGACTCTCCAGCCAGGGGAAACAACCTCTCATCATCTACCCTGGCAAGTCTTCTAAGAATTTTATACTTTTCAATGAGATCACCTCTCATTCTTCTAAACTCCAGAGAATATAGGCCCATTTTACTCAATCTCTCCTCATAGGACAACCATAGCTGCATGGGGGCAGGAGTTTTTTTTAGTGCAGAATTACTGCTGAGACAGAGTTTGGGTTTAGTAGAACTATGGAAGGGAACCTGAGATTTTGCGGAACTGGAGGATGGAACGCAGGGTTTAGCTCACTGGTAGATTCCAGATGTTTGTCAGTGGCAAGGGGAGGGGTAAGTGCATGGACCAGACAGCATAGGGCAGGGGAATCATACATCTGGCAGCAGTAGTTTGTAACTTTGAGACCTCTGCAAGCAATGAATTTGATGCTTTATAAATTGTACATGTCTCTCTCCATTTACATATTATAACAGCTGCGAGAGACATTCTAATTACTATTAAAGTGTAGGCTTTCAAAGTTCAACATTTGTTTTTAAAAATAAACTCAATTTAGGATGATGAAAGACAGCTTAATACACTAAGTTTATTATTTATAGAGTATTTATAATTCAAAAACAACAAAAGTTAAAACCAATGTGTAATCAGTATAAAAACAGAAAATGCTGTAAACACTCATTAGGTCAGGGAGCATCTGTGGAGAGAGAAACAGAGGTAATGTTTCAGCTGTATTGGGGGGTGGGGGGGGAGAAAGGTCAGGAAAGCAATAGTGATAGGGGATTCTATAGTTAGGGGAGCAGACAGGCGTTTCTGCGGCCGCAGACGTGATTCCAGGATGGTATGTTGCCTCCCCGGTGCCAGGGTCAAGGATGTCACTGAGCGGCTGCAGAACATTCAGAGGGGTGGGGGGAAGGTGAACAGCCAGAGGTTGTGGTCCATATTGGCACCAACGACGTAGGTAGAAAGAGGGATGAGGTCCTGCAGGCAGATTTTAAGGAATTAGGAAAGAGATTAAGAAGCAGGACCTCAAAGGTAGTAATCTCTGGATTACTCCCGGTGCCACGCGCTAGCATGCATAGAAATAGGAGGATAGAGCAGATGAATGCGCGGCTGGAGAGATGGTGTAGGAGGGTGGGCTTTAGATTTCTGGGGCATTGGGACCAGTTCTGGGGAAGGTGGGACCTGTACAGGCCGGTGGGCTTGCACCTCAAAGGAGCTGGGATCAATGTCCTCGCAGGGATGTTCGCTCAAGCTGTTGGGGGGAGGGGTTTAAAACTAATTTGGCAGGGGGATGGGCACCAGGATGTAGCATTGGAAAGGAGAAACAAGGAGTACAAAGGATCGGGAGGGAAAGATAGCAGTAGAGCAAGTAATAGTGCAGTATCAGGTGGGATCAGACTAAGAAAGTCTAAGACTGGTTTGCAGGGCATGTGTGCAAATGCACGAAGCGTGGTACACAAGGTCAGTGAGCTGCAGGCGCAAATAGCCACATGGGAATATGATGACGTGGCGATAACAGAGACCTGGCTCAAAAAAGGGCAGGATTGGGTACTAAATACAGGGTGTGCAGGAAAGATAGGGAAGGAAAGAAAAGTGGGGGGGGGGGGGGGGAAGGGGTGGCAGTTTTGATTAAGGAGAATATTGCAGTACTGGAGAGAGAGGATGTCCTGGAAAGGGTCAAGAACAGAATCTATTTGGTTAGAGTTAAGAAATAAAAGGTATCAGTACACGACTGGGTATATTCTATAGGCCACCAACTAGTGGGAAGGATATAGAGGGGTGCAAAAGCTATAAAGTAGTGATAACTGGGGACTTCAACTATCCTAATATAGACTGGGATAATAAGGGGCAATGAGGGGGAGAAATTTTTGAAATGTGTTCAGGATAACTTGCTTAACCAGTACGTTTCCAGCCCCATGAGGAAGGAGGCATTGCTGGACTTGGTTCTAGGGAATGAGGCGGGCCAAGTGTCAGTGGGGGAGCATATAGGGAACAGCGATCATAGTATCATAAGGTTTAGAAAGCTGTGGAAAAGGTCACAGACCACTCTAAAGTAAAAATACTCAATTGGAGGAGGACCAATTTCAATACTCAATTGGAGGAGAACAGATCTGGCCCGGGTAAATTGGAATCAAAGATTGGCAGGCAAAACTGTAATTGAACAGTGGGCGGCCTTTAAAGAGGAGATGGTTCGGGGACAGTCTAGGTACATTCCCACAAGGCAGAAAGGTAGGGCAACTAAAGCCAGAGCTCCCTGGATGACAAAAGAGACAGTGAGCAAGATGAAATGGAAAAAAGGACATATGACAGATGTCAGGTCGATAACACAAGTAAGAACCAGGCAGAATATAGAAAGTTCAGAGGGAAAGTGAAAAAGGAAATAAGAGGGGCAAAGAGAGAGTATGAGAATAGACTGGCGGCCAACATAAAAGGGAATCCAAAAGTCTTCCACAGGCATGTAAACAGTAAACGGGTAGTAAGAGGACAGGTGAGGCCGATTAGGGGTCATAAAGGAGATCTACTCATGGAGGCAGAAGGGATGGCCGAGGTATTAAATGAGTACTTTGCATCTGTCTTCACCAAGGAAGAAGATGCTGCCAGAGTCTCAGTAAAGGAAGATCTGGATAGGTGAAGGCAGGGTCACTGAATGTTTTTAAGGTTGAGTTAGACAGATTCCTGATTAACAAGGGAGTCAAAGGTTATATAGGTAGACGGGAACGTAGGGTTGAGGTCACAATCAGATCAACCATGATCTTATCAGATGGCAGAGTAGGCTCGAGGGGCTGAATGGCCTACTCCTGCTCTTAATTCGAATATTCAATACTGGATGGGCTAAAAATTGATAAAGAGGTACTAGAAAGGCTAGCTGTACTTAAAGTAGATAAGTCACCCGGTCTGGACGGGATGCATCCTAGGTTGCAGAGGGAAGTAAGAGTGGAAATTGCGGAGGTACTGGCCATAATCTTTCAAACATCCGTAGATAAGGGGGTGGTGCCAGAGGACTGAAGAATTGCAAATGTTACACCCTTGTTCAAAAAACCTCGGCGGTGGAGAAACTTTTAGAAACGATAATCCGGGACAGAATTAACAGTCACTTGGACAAGTGTGGATTGATTAGGGAAAGCCAGCACGGATTTGTTAAAGGCAAATCGTATTTAACTAACTTGATAGAGTTTTTTGATGAGGTAACAGAGAGGGTTGATGAGGGCAATGCAGTTGATGTGGTGTATATGGACTTTCAAAAGGCGTTTGATAAAGTGCCGCACGGTAGGCTTATCATCAAGATTGCGGCCCATGGAATAAAGGGGCAGTAACAACATGGATACAGAATTGGATAAGTGACAGGAAACAGAGAGTAGTGGTGAACGGTTGTTTTTCAGACCGGAGGGAGGTGTGCAGTGGTGCTCCCCAGGGGTCGGTGCTGGGACCACTGCTTTTCTTGATATATATTAATGACTTGGACTTGGGTGTACAGGGCAAAATTTTCAAATTTGCAGACAACACAAAACTTAGAAGGGTAATGAACAGTGAGGAGGATAGTGAAAGACTTCAAGAGGATATAGACAAGCTGGTGGAATGGGCGGACACCTGACAAATGAAATTTAACGTCAAAAAATGCAAAGTGATACATTTCGGTAGGAAGAATGAGGAGAGGCAATATAAACTAGAGGGCACAATTCTAAAATGGGTACAAGAGAGAGATCTGGGGATATACGTGCACAAATCATTGAAGGTGGCAGGGCAGGTTGAGAAAGAGGTTAAAAAAGCATACGGGATCCTGGGCTTTATAAATAGAGTACAAAAGTATGGAAGTCATGATGAACCTTTATAAAATACTGGTTCAGCCACAACTGGAGTACTGTGTCCAGTTCTGGGCACTTCACTTAAGGAAAGATGTGAAGGCCTTAGAGAGGGTGCAGAAGAGATTTACTAGAATGATTCCATGGATGAGGGACTTTAGTTACGTGGATAGACTGGAGAAGCTGGGGTTTTTCTCCTTGGAACAGAGAAGGTTGCGATGAGATTTGATAGAGGTATTCAAAATTATGACGGGTCTAGACAGAGTAGATAAAGAGAAACTGTTCCCATTTGCGGAAGGGTCAAGAACCAGAGGAGACAGATTTAAGGTGACTGGCAAAAGAACAAAAGGTGACATGAGGAAGAACTTTATTACACAGCAAATGTTTAGGATCTGGAATGCACTGCCAAGGGATGGTGGAGGCAGACTCAATCATGACCCCCAAAAGGGAACTAGATAAGTACTTAACTGGAAAAAATTTGCAGGGCTACGGGGATAGGGCAGGGGAGTAGGACTAGCTGGGCTGCTCTTGCATTGATCTGGCGCGGACTCGATGGGCCGAATGGCCTCCTTCCGTAATGTAACCTTTCTATGATTCTAGGTTGAAGACCTTTCATCAGAACTGGAAGAAATTAGGGATTTAACTGTTTATAAGCAAGTACAGAGCCTGGGAAAAGGTGGGGGAGTGGGGGAGGAAAGAACAAAAGGGAAGGTCTGTGACAGGGTGGAGGGCAGGACTCATTAAATGACAAAAGGGATGATGGTAATGGGACAAGTGAAGTAACAAAAGATGGGTGTAGAGGAGCTGTAAATGGGAAGAGCAAAACCATTACCAGCATCTGCTGTGTGAAAAAATGGGAGTAGCGGTTATGATCTAAAATTGTTGAACCCAATGTTGAGCCCGGAAGGTTGTAAAGTGAGGCGCTGTTCCTTGATCTTCACTGGAACAGTGTAGGAGGCCAAGGATAGAGAGGTCATGGAGTATTAAAATGATAAGCGACTGGAAGCTCAGGGTCACGCTTGTGGACTGAATGGAGGTGTTCAGCAAAGCGATCACCCAATCGAAGTAGTTCTGCGCTTTACATTAAAACGATTCCTGTCGGAGAAATCAGTATAGTCTGCCATGTGTTTCTTCCCCCCTCTCATTTTAAAATAATTCAATAGAAACTTTTTGAATGAAGGTTTTGAAATTTATCCTGCAGCTTCAAATAATTTTGGAAAACAACGAAACAGATATTGTTAGAGACAGAAAGAAGCAATGTATTATTTTACTAGTTAAGTGCTACTAATACATCCTGGGAAATACGCTTAGACTGCAGGATCTGCTGGCTGTTGATAGTCACTGTCACTGCAGTGGGCAAAAATAGCATGTCCAAGTCCAGGCTTTTTGTTAATTGTGGACAATAGAAATTTCAGTTACTGAGAAAACAAAATAGTGAACGAAAATTTTATCAAAAGAATTTTGCATGATTGAATTGACAAAGTGTGATGGTCAAATGCTAACATGGGTTTTTCTACTATAAACATTTACACAGTCTCTGTATATATTATCGTTACTTCCCACATGTTAAGTTACAGTGCGAAGTGTGTCTTAAGCAAGACTTTATACATATGCATTAGTGGATTTCGCAGCATTGCTCACAATGAATTGGAGTGTTTCTTTTCCCTGTTTCTGTTTCTTTCTGTTTCTATCTCCTCTTCTGCCTCTCTGTCATCAAGTTCTATCTATCTTTTCCTCTCTGATTTTAGACAGGTAGTAATGTGTAGGTATTGCGCCTATAATATACTGTAGTCGGCCCATCCCTCTGCCATACGCTATACAAGGCACCTAAATGCATCAAACATTCAAGCTCTTTGCTTAATGGACCACTTTGGAAAAAGCAACGGTTAGGAAACAGTAAATGACATTCTCATTAATATTATAGTACACCAAACCACATTCAGATTTTTGTAACCCCAAATAAATTCTGAAATAAATAGGTGGGTGTGATCGCAAGGCAGTAATTTATTTCAATGGTTCAAATATCAAACTTGAACAAAATTTGAGTTGCTTAAAACTATCAGAACCCAAAGATCATATTACTGCCTTGAACTAGCTCTCTAGTTATGTTATTTAGAGTATACCAGTACATTTCCCATTGTAGTACACTGCCCAAGGCCAAGGAGTGCGACCCGCGAACAAGCGGTAGGCTGAATCCTGGGAGCAGGTGACAAGGACTGAGGCTTGCTAGAGTGAGAGGTCCCCATCTAATTCCTGAACTGAATCTAAATCCTCAAGGTAGGTCTAGGGCACTTCATAGGACGCAAAAATATTAAGTGATCAAAATTTGGAGAAATGTACTTCAGAGACTGAAGTTAAAACACATGTTATAGTAAGATGGTGTGCAGTACCCTGCATGGTGTGGGATCTGGGTCCTGGTCTTCCTTATCTTCCCTGTCATCTAAAACACACAGACTAATTAATCCGTTGTAAAGAACTTACTGACCGTGATGGGCTTTTTTGCTATTCTCACGCGATGCTCCATTAGCCCAGCCGATGGCTCTTTAAAATGTGGGTTTCTTGGTGCTTTCACTCGATTGGGTGAACGAGACTTTTCACGCCTCTCGGATCTGTTAAAAAAATACAATTTTGGGCAACTGAAGCTCAAATAAAACAAGGACAGTGAGTAGTTCATTAATAAGCTGTAGGAATTGCATAAGAATTAGTTACAAGAGCAAGAAAAGTGTACAAAGGATGTACAATACTAAAAAAATTACTCCTTCAAACTATATAACCATAGTAGGTCCAGTTTGAATTAATTATAGAATACCGCATTAGTGGAAAAAGTAATGTTCAATATTTATTCTAATAAATCAGAGATCAGTCTGGTTTTGAATCACAAAAGACCTTTTATTTATTTCCGTGGGATTTTTGTAGTTGGCCAACTGGTTTGCTGCTGCTGGAAACAGACAAGCTGGGTGCATATACTTTCCCCACACATGCTAGTGTTAATTCGGGGGGTAAGGGAGGATGAAAAAACAAAATCGTCTGTGTCACAGTAGACAAACAAGTATGAATTGCTAAGTCTACATAGGTGATAGAAACGCTTATTGTTGCTTAGCTGGCTTGAGGAGGAAACGTGCCAACAGCTCACTGCAATGACTACATTTAATTAGGCAGTATAGTGGTGTATGTTCTCCAACTCATGGTGCCAGTGTTGAACATCGGTTCATGCTCACAGTCCCCACCATGCAGCCACTTCCTAATCTTGGTAGAGCTACCATCTTGGGAGGCGTAGAGAACCAAAGGAAAAAGTACCCTGTACTGCCTTTGTGTATTTCCTACAGGCCAGTTCAAGGAATCTCTTCCGATAGAACATCTGTACTGTTCCCTGCTGAAAGTCTTACCAAAGTGAAAATGTCAGTAAAGTGGACTGATATGTGAGGATCAGTGTGAAGTCCTGAAGTTCAAAGACTGGAAGGAATCTTGTACAAATATTTAATGTTCGGAGTGTGATTAATCCAAGTCACCTGTGAGAAAGCAACCTGTGCTCTGCAGTTGGATAGGGTTCCTCATATTTGTCCTGTAATCTTTCCTTTCTCCTTCTCTCTATGTCATGACGAAGGTCATCTGGATTCACAGCAACCCATGTGTTTGTCTGAGTATTAAAAAACATACACAAGTAAAAAGAAAAATCAGCCTTTGGAGACTCAAAGAAATAGCAATTCTTCATTTTCATCATCAAGAAATATTTTGCAAGCCAAGCAATTCCATCCCACTACAATGCTTTGGCTGGGAAATCAAGTTACAGAACAGAAACACTTAATTGCAGATTGATCAGCTTACCTCAATGAATAATGGCAATTTTGTTAAAACTGCAGTAGTTGTCAGGTACTTTTTAAACTGTGGATGTTTAACAAAATATAAAAAGCATCTAATTATGTATACAAGCTACTTTTTAGGTCACAAATAGTTTGGGACACAGACCGGGAAGCGGAGCAATTGGGTGACTGGAGTGAGGGAGAGGAGCAGGGCAGTCAGATAGGTAATGGAGCAGTTCAAAGAGGGAACTGGGGCAGGGTTATGAGGCCCATTTTGAAGCACAGATGGGACAGGTCCAGTTTTCTGTTATCTGACAACAGGGAATGACAAAAGCCAGGGTTTGAGGTAGGCTGAAGTGTTCATGGGCTTGATACTGAACAGAGCCAAGTGATATACAGGATTGACCCTGCATCTAACATAGCATATTTGCACTTTGTATCCATGTACAAATATATACAGCCGTAGCTCAATGGTAGCACTCTCGCCTCTGAATCAGTAGGTTGTGGGTTCAAGCCTCCCCCAGAGACTTGAGCACATATAATCTAGACTGGCACTCCATTGCAGTACTGAGGGAGTGCTGCATTGTCGGAGGTGCCATCTTTCGGATGAGATGTTAAACATCTGCCCTCTCAGGTGAATGTAAAATATTCTATGGCACTATTCGAAGAAGAGCGGGGGAATTCTCCTGCTGTCCTGGCCAATATTTATCCTTCAACCAACATCTAAAACAGATTATCTGGTCATTATTTCATTGCTGTTTTTGTGGGACCTTGCTTTGCATAAATTGGCTGATGCGATTCCCACATTAAAAAAGTACTTAATTGGCTGTAAAGCGCTGAGATTGTGAATTAGAAATTCAAGTTCGGTCTTTCTAAAACTTTTAAAATAGCATGGAATTTTTGTGTTTTCAGGAAGCTCATGGCACTGTATATGCCTGGGCATAGGTTTCAATTTTTAAAAATTATTCGTTCATAGGACGTGGGCGTCTCTGGCAAGGCCAGCATTTATTGCCCATCCCTAATTACCCTTGAGAAGGTGGTAGTGAGCCGCCTTCTTGAACCGCTGTAGTCCGTGTGGTGAAGGTTCTCCCACAGTGCTGTTAGGTAGGGAGTTCCAGGATTTTGACCCAGCGACAATGAAGGAACGGCGATATATTTCCAATAGAGTTACATTATTCTTGGCTTTCAGCTTCTGATATTTGCATCTAAGTGTTGCAGTGGATCAGCCCTTTCATGATGCTTCCACCCCCCAACTCTCTCCACATCCCCCCAAGTCATGGCACAATCCATCAATCTTAAAAGAAATCATGGTGTGTTATGTAACCCCATTCCAAAATACGATTGGGTTCATTGGATTCAGAAGGGAGGCAACTTTAGCTGACCAACAATGGTGCACTCTGGAGTTGTTGCGCAGAGCAGCACCCGTGCGCACTGGAGTTGCCGTGCAGAACGGGCACCCATGTGCCCTGGAGTCTGGTATCTAGTTGATCGTCACTGATAAGTTCATGGGGCTTCCAAAAGCTAAGTACTTGAAAGAGGGGCAGGCCTCTAGAAGGAAACATTGGAGAATTCAAACACAAAAATGGCAACAGGATGGGTAAATGTGATGATTTGGTTATGAATTATGTATTTCTTTTAATGTTATGATGCTCCAAACCTTATTTTTAGTACAATGCCGTCAAGTTACTGACCAAACAAGATGACTGCTGAAAGAACTTTCAAAAAAATATATTGGGTGATTTCACTGGTTTCCCCCATGCTAATTTCTTCATATCTCATTAGGTATTTCTAGATCGTCTTTTTTTGTACCTACTTGCTGCATTTTTACTGTTAGGTTCCCTATCTATTCAGTTGTGCTTTGTTGCTGTTTTATGAAAAGTGACCTTTCAACTAATCAGGTTTAAGTGTGACACATATTTTGCATATGCCAGGATACATGTAGATTCCAACTTCTATATACATGTATATTCCTAATCATATGAAAACAGTTATAATACACAAATTCCAAATGGAATTGGAAATTAAATGATGATCCCACTAAATGGGGTACATTACCTTTCTGCCAACAGATTTCCTTTCTCTGTTGTGCAAGTCTGCCAAGGACATGTCAATCCGTCTTAATCAAAAAGAAAAATAAATAAACAAACCATATTCTTAAGGAATAAAACAGCTTTTTTAAAAAGTTAAAAACATATACTGTGACACTACAATACCTGTGTATCTCAGGACCCAAATTCTTTCCCTCTTCCTTTTGTGGACTCTGTGCATTTTGTAACTTTGAAAAGCGGTCATGCAATGTTAGATCTGAAGACTTAAAATGGTCTTCTGTAACAGAAATCATGACCATTCATTACCATGAGTAACAGCTCAGTGGAAAACTAGACATTTTAGCTTTTATATAAAATTAAGCCAATTGTACATTTAGGCAAATTATTAAACTGAATTCAAAGCTCATGATATTTCATTCTACAATGCACCAATATCTTAATGCAATATTTAATATTCAAATTTTTCCAATTTAATTTTTTAAAAATAGTTTACTCCTAATAATTCAAAGTAGGTTTTATGCTAAAATGCAAATTAACCAATACTCTGAATTAATCAATGTAAATAAGACAGCACATTGGGAATGTAGGGCTAAAAAATTGATCAGATAATCTGAATTAACCAACTGTTTCTGTTACTACATAATATAGCCATTCATTGTCTAAATGTTCATGATAGATAAGAAATATGGATTTATGGAGGTTACAATAGAGTGTAAAAATTTGTTCTGCTAGACTTAATAACTTTAGTATTGGGATATGACTTTCATTAGAAAACGGGTGCTCAATAGAAATCATTTTCACCAATTTGCTCAAGTGAGAGTGACAGCATCAAGTGCATCGAAGGTCAGGAATAATGTAGGTCAGATCCAATGTAATGTCCCCACTCATTGGCTCAACATGAAGGAAATTCATCCTCTTAACTACCACCACTGGCTAACACATGCTGTCCTCTCCAAGCACGATGAGCAATTTTAGGGTGAAGGGTGTGTTCAATTGGTATCTATTGGGAACTGGATTAAAGCTACAGCCCAAACTCATTTCACTTAGGACCAACAACCAGAAAAATATCATAACATGTGTTAGATTTTAACCCAGATCTCAAGAAGTAAAAGTGCAATATTTTAAACACAATTCTGAAGAATGTGCACGTTACAATTAACGTGGTTCTAAGCACCATTAGACAATACTTCAATTACCTATTCTGTTATGTCACTAATAAAACAAACACACCAACAACTTTTAGTGCTATCATCTCACTATCAGTAGCACTTCTTGCAACTAAATAAAAAGGATGCAATAATGCATGTCCAACCTTTAATCTGGTGCACCAAAGTGATTATCTCCTGGGCAAATTCTCCTGATGAGATGTTCGGGTTAGCCTTGAATGAACCCATATGTTCAAACACATGATGGAACTCATCTCGTTTCTTGCCAACACTAACCAAATCCCGAGACATTAGTCTCTCTGAAGCATGGCTTGTTGTAGGCCTGGAGAAATCCCCACATACATTCAAAGAATTCACAACTAAGTATAAAAGGCACGTACGAGGTTTTATCAAAAGAAGCATTATACGTACATATACTCAAATACCAAGTTAAAAAAATCTTCTAGTTATTGAGATAACAATTTTAAAATTAAAAAACAAATATCCCCATGGACAGTTATTTTTCAGGAGTACTTCTTGTTTGAAGTGCTCTCCCAATGTCTGTTAAACATTATAAAACTATAATTTCTTTGCTTTTAACGTCAAATTGAAATACCCAAACGTATCTCTCAATTGTTTCCAATATCACCAATGGAGAGGAGCCTCCTGCATGACAGAGATACTCCCTTCATCTTAATGCCAGCCACTAAATTCAGAGTAGCCCGGAAGCTGCACAATTCTGGGAAAACTATCCACTGGAGTAGTATATATTCCGGGATTCCAGTCTGGATTAGCTCCCAGGGCCATCCGAAGTTACAACCCCATTAAAATGAATAGGAATGGCTCCCAGAGGCAGGCAGCCAGGTATCACTGGGGCTGGCCTGGAAGGAATTGAAACAAGTCTCCATTGGGGTTGAAAAACAAATATTAGGAACATGTATTTGAACAAAAATCGCAAGATTTTCCTTCAAGAAAATGTATACATTTCAACAGTTTACTCACTGAATGCTCTGAGCGGTGTTTAGACTTTTACATAATACAGGGAGTGTTTATATACAGCACTCTTTCTCTTGTGCAGGCAGAGTAAGAATGATATGGCTGTGTTGAACTACCACTCTGCAATCTCTACTATGTAAAACTAATGAATTTAGGTTCAAACAAAGCTGACGTTAGGTTTGTGCCAAAATTACATAGAAAGTTACATAACCAAAATACAGGCCATCCAATGTGATACCATCCCTTATGCAGGATGCATGTTCAGGAGAATTGCACAACCCCATGGAAAATACTGAATATTGCAAGCTTAATTTCTCAACACATCAACCCAAGATACTTGGCTGATGATTTTGGGGCTCTAACAAATAATTTTTTCTTTAAAAGGGTGAATTTAGGCCTCCCATTAAATATAGTAAATTGATTTCACAACAACTGAACACTTCATGCAACTTCTTGAAGCAAAATCCGAAATCTGTAGTTTGCCAAACACTAGTTGGCACTCATATTACACTCTATGGAAGTGGTAAAGCAGCAAGTGCAAACTTTTTAGAATCACGTCCATACCTTGTATAATGATCTGGCCTTGGTTTCCTTAAAATCTTCTTGTAAAATAATTCCTGCACATACTATAGAATTTAACATGACTACACATACATGAGAAGTCATTTGTTTAAAGTGGAGATTCTCCTTAAAAACAGATTAGTTTTCAAAGTGGTTATCAAAAGAAAAAAAGCATATTAATTTTCTGATCAGTTAAGCCATTTTTCAGGAGATATAATGGTTGAATATTTAACACATCAGTTGAGGCTGAGTATAAAGAAATTTCACACCAAAATGCACTTCAGTGGCTAGAAATTCAAATTCAGTGTCTTTTCATAAGCTACTCCTGCCATCATGTTGTCCTTTGGGGCAATTGTCAACAAGTGCCAGAAGTCTTCCATTGCAAGCTGATTGTTCTCAAAATGCTTCATAGAACTCAAACTGTAGTGCAGTTAGTGGCCCAGGAAAATGGAGTTTGAGAAAGTTTTGAATTATCCATTAATAGCAGTCTACTGTAGATGTCAACCTTCTATGTATATCCTTAGGTTCAAATCAGATCTTGAATTAATTTTGGTTCACACTGCAGCAAAAAGCTGACTAGGTTTGTGATGCACTTTGTGCATGATAACAAGCAGTAGAACTTTCCCTGAGGTTGTCCATTTTGTATTTAACAATGATCCACTTGGGCAAACAGCGAGACAAAAGCGGTTATGATTCATAGACTAGGACAAGCCTTTTCACCTTGTTCAGAGCGGTAATCTGCAGAAACATTATTTCAGCGAGTGAGTGGTAAATCTATGGAAGAGGCTCCCTAGGGAGATCATGGAAGCAGTTAGTGTTGAAACATTCAAATGCAACTTAGATTTCTTTCAGAAAATATTTTAGGACACAGTATACAGAGTAATTTGAGGCATAACATGTGATAAGTGTAGCAGGTTTGGGAGGAACAGGTAACTTTAATGCTTTGGTTTCCAAAGCTCTCCACCACTGGGGGGTTTTCCTCGCCTCTGTCTGGGTCTGTTGTAGACTAATTGCTAAGAGATTGATTACAATGATTAGTCAACAACTCCATTATTGTTGTATCATACGATTACCAGGATAGTAGAAGGTAAATTAGATGGACTTTGGTCTGTCTTCTAGCTGTTCTCATGTCATGTTCTCTCTGTAGTAGCAGTCAACACTGAGCCATCTTTAATCTTCATTTGAAAAACAATTAGTTTCAATATTCCTCCACCAAGATGTTCAATGTTACACTGGGAATTCTTACTGATCGAAGACTCTGCTGGATTAATACCCAGAATCTAACAGCACTACACAAAGTCTCACTTCAACTGTATAACTTCGCAGAAAAGCAGCTGCATAAATTTCAAGTCAAAAACATTTATTATTTGAAGTACGGTGTTAGCTGAATGCCCTCTAGATGTCCTTTTTGTGTTTTCTTTCAATCTACTGAGCCCACTATTTGCACAGAGTTGATCGACTAATTGTTTAATGGATCAATCATCATGGTGGCGGTGATTATGTGTGGTTGAAACTTTATGGGCTTGTGGTAATGTGCCACTTTACATCAGTACATTCTGATTTCTGCTGGAAGCTGTGCAACATGATAGGATCTTCCTTTTTGAAATTGGAATCTTCACCTTTAACTGCATGAAGTGACAGCAGTCACCGTCACCATGTTCACTGTGACAACACTTCATTAAATCATAGCTTGAAATTCATCTAAATAAATAAGGCCACAAAAAGTCAACCTTCAAGGTAATACGTTGCATGTTGTGATCCACGGGATTAAAGCATGGTTATCTCTTGACTTCACACAAACTATTTACTTCAAATTAGAAGCCTAATGAACTTTTGATCAGCACTATTACAGTATGAATTGATTTTATTTAATGGCTGTGCTGCCACTATTAATGATGGTATAAATTTCCAGTTTGATAACATATCAAAATGGTCTTAGAAAAACCTTTATATGGATTTGCTCAACCCAACATCGGCACTCTTGAATTTTGAAGAGTTACAGTTCTGAGATGGAAGTAGTAATTTTATTCTGAAGTTCCATATTATATTCTTCCACTTCGATAAAACAATACACGAGTTGCTCCATTTTCACACAGTGAGATGATGGCAGAGTACAAATACTGACTAGTGCTTGGAGAAAGATACTGTCTATCCACAGCAAAAAAACTCCTGTACGGACTGTAAAGACAGTATTGTCTTCTTGTTGGCATGGGTGCAGGTTATTGACTTTACTGCATCGTCTTGACAAAATACAAGCCTTTTGTAACATATGCTGATGGAAGACATCCCATTTGATCTTTGTACACAAAGTTTCAGTTCATTGCATGAATTTTTCAAGGAACCCCTGTAGATTTCAGCTGGACTCTGACAACGCAACAAACTTATCCAACACTATTACGTAGCTTCTCATGCCAAATATTCACTACTTTTCAGACTGTCTAATTGTTCTGTGACAAACCGACAAGATTAAGTCAGTTAATCCAATCAAAATGGATATAAACACAAATAGCAAGATCATACCATATTCCCACTCTTTCAGTGAAGTATTATGTGCAATTTTTGCTCATGATACACAAGAAATATCCAAATGTTAGAACTTTATATTCCATATGTGAGAGAGAGAGAGAGAGAGAAAAAGAGAGAAGCTAAACAAAATTCTCATTACAAACGCCTAACAATGGCAGGTACCAAAGTTCAGCTTCTGGACAGCTGCTACTTTTCCGGTATAATTTTCCACTCATTTTCTTTAGCTTTTCATACTGAACGTAGTCTTCAACCAAACTTTCAAAAACTATAGCAAACATCCCGATGCTCACGAGATCTTCATTTAGAATTCATAACATGATTTAAGTTTCTGTTTAACGCAGTTTCTGCCATTTAAGCAAAGTCTGGTAAAAACCCATCACAAAGGATTTGTTCCATTCTCTTTTTCTGCTTGATTGTATTACTATAAATGTGCTCTGTGCACAAATATACTTCCTTGTGCTTAAGAATGCAATTCTTTAGTAAAGCTCCAGAAAATGAAGATTAAAGTAGTATATCTTCATAGTTTCCCCAGTCTCTTTTTCTTTCATGAATTTTCTTGCATGAATTTCTCCAGTCTCTTTTTCTTTCATTGGGAGCTAAAGCATTTGTAAAATTGCTAGAATCAGCAAGAATGTGGAGTAAAAACTGGATAAACCGGAAGCCATAGTACCTCCGTTACAGAAAGAGACTGGAGTTTGATAAGCTTGTTGTACATCTGGAAGCAAGCTGTTTTCTATAAGGGAAGAATGGTACTACAATTTAAGCCTTTAGACAGATACTAAAAAAGAGCATGAAATTTCTTTACCCAGCCTCATATGATCAAAGAATTAAGGACAATACCTGCACTTGTTCACAGTTTTCTTCATATCTAGTTTGATTGTTAGAGACTCCGTTGTACTGTCTCGTTCACTATTGGTAGCACGTCGTGAAGTTTCCACATGACAAGATCTATGGTTTGATCGCTTATGAGCGTCGTCACGTTGGTATTTAGAAATATCACAGCGATTTCTGAATTCTTTTCCTCTTTCCGCTCGTCCTTCCACTCGTCCTCTTGTTGCTGTAGGTCTTGGGCTTACTTCTTTCTTGCCTACATGCTGAAACCTGCCGGAGTAATGCTCAGAAACTGGATATTTGCCTGACACAGAGTGGTGGCCCTCTGTTCTGTTCACATCAGTACCTGACCTACTGTAACTGTGAAAACGACTCACCTCTTTATTACTTGAGGAGCTGGTCGTAAACTCTTTATCTTTGCTTGAATATCCTTGCTGTCTTTCACTGGAAAAGCTCTGATGATGCTCAGAAGAGGAGTGCGTCTCAGGATACTTTTGGGAATGTGCAAACCCACTCTTTACCTGCACATACTCTTCAAAGCGGTCACTGTTACTATATCGGTCTCTCGGCACATCTTTAACACGTGTACTTTCAGTATCACCACATGATGCAGAGGGGTAGCCTTTTTTATTATGAGGCAATTTCTCCCCTCTCCATTTTAAATCTCTTTCGTGTTCTATCACCTCATGCTTTCCAGGTACCCAGCCTCTTCCGGATGGTTCTCTGTACCCTTTGACTTCATCCTCCTCAGGATACCTGTGTTGACATAAAGCAGTTTACACTTGCAGTAGAGAGAAGACAGTGAGAATTAAGTTTCGGTAACACTTGAAGTAAGTTTGGGAGCAATGCCTTGAAAGCAGTATTTTCCCCAGGTTACTAGTTTAACCCTTTATCCTTCTGAAAGCCATTCAGTAGGATGCTGAGGGAAAAATAAAGTGGTCCTCAGCTTTCTAGCCATCAATCTGCTCTATTTCAAAACAATTTAAGAGCTCATTTACATAAAATGCTCACACTTTCGGATTAGGACAAAAGGCTTTCAAGTTTTAAATTCTCAACTAACAAATGTGACCATTTTATTCAGTTGAGGTTCTACATCAAAACACACAGCCTAATGGTTCTATTCCAATACCTCTTCTGGTGGGAGGTCCTATCCAGAAACTCTTCAGACCGTCTTCCAGGAGAACGTGAAGAACCTGAATGCCTTTCCTCAAGTAAACCGTGACTCCTAAAGCCTTCTGAGTCACGCCACTTTTCTGTGCAGCTGTAAGAAGTTGTGACTGGTCGGTCATATGAATTTGTTTGTGAATCACCTCTGACAGCCTTGGGCTTTTCGTTTGATGATCTGCCATGCGTCAGGATTTCCACATTATGATGGTAGTGCCGGTCGTCACGGTCATGGTGCCATTCATCGTGAGCATGGTGCCGTTCATTATGCCATTCATTGCTGTCACGATACCGCTCATCGTGATCATGGTATGGATTGTCTTCGAGAGATCTTGAAGGAAGTGGGTAGGTTCGGTTTCCTTCTCTTTCTTGTGGGTAAAAGTTTCTTCCTGTTGTAGTTGTATGCTCTGATCCCACTCTTCTTGTATTTGGGGAAGGCTGCTTATACTCAAAAACTTTATGATGAATGTTACTATATTGTGCATCTCCTGATCTTGATTCTACTTTTCCTGCTTCGCTCCATTTCTCCCGTTGTCCCCTCCACTGTACTGGTCTTCCTGAGCCTTGACCGAATCCTCTTGACTCACCACTATGGGACTGGTGCAGTGGCCTCTCAACATGGTATTCTTGGCTTCTTCCATAGGTTGGCGAGATTGACCTACAATGTATTTGAAGGAGAAGATGGGACATTTTGGTACAACTCAAATAAAACAAAATGGAGCAACTCATTCCAGTTATAACCTCATTGCAGAAAGATTCAGTTTCACCTTTGGATTACACTTTTACACTATTTATGCAATCATTCATCACAAAAAGGTCAATGATGAGATTGAGAACTATCAATTTTAAAGCAAGACTGCAATGTTTTATGGGAGGCAGGAACACTTGTTCAACAAAACCGTACACGATTGATTTAAAAAGCAGGATTCTGCTCAGAGGTTTACTCTTTGAATTAGTTTAATTTTGCCATTTAGTGACATTAGTATGCAAGCTGAAATTCCATATCCAGGTGGTTATTTTCAACTCATTCTATGCTGCACTTTTACTCTGAGCAGCATCATTTAACTAGAAGATCTCTCAGAAAAATCACTGGAAAAAAATGTTCAACAGTAAAAATTACAGATATTTAAGAACAAAATTGGAAAAATACAACAAGTGGAATTATAGTAAAGTGCAAATTTTTTTTAAAATCTACTTTGAAGCTTTTTCTGATCTTTAGGAATGCACAGTACATATAAAGAGAAGTTATATGTACTGTGCAAATAAGAATTCAAGGCTGCAGTCAGGGACCAACACATTTATATAATTAAAGTAGCCAGCTCTCTTCAGAAGAAATGGATAGGACAAGAACATAAAGTTACAACCAAAGATATCAAACTCCAAGGGCTGATACTTTTGTTTGAAACCACAAGATCCAAGAACATCTACGTGCCACTTTGGAAAAAGTCAAGAATTTTCCATTGAATTTTAACAATTTCAACTTTGAGAGGTCACAAATGATATTTAGAGACACAAGGATGCACATATGTATTTCTTCAATTGCAACAATTTTTCAAGTTTGTGGAGTGCAAGTCTTAATTAAAACTTGAGATTAAAAATTTTGTAATTGAAGACTTTATTTCAGGGATGCAACTAGAGGAAGAAACAGCTCCTTCATCAGCCCTAAGGCAGCTTTTTTCCTTCTTCACATTGACTTTTGCTGGGATTCCACAGGCGCTAACCACCTCATCCAAATGGCCATTATTTAAATATGCATTGGCAGGCTTTTCAACTGCAGGAAAGCATCACAGCTGAACCACATCCTTTCCTTTTTAAAATTCATTTTCATAACGTGGACGTCACACATCCCTAGTTGCCCTCGAGAAGGTGGTGGTGGGCCTTCTTGAACCGCTGCAGTACGTGTTGTGAAGGTGTTCCCAGTGCTGCGAGATAGGGAGTTCAAACATTTTGACCCAGTGACGATGAAGGAACGGCGATATATACATCCAAATCTGGATGGTGTGTGACTTGGAGGCGATGGTTGTTCCCACGCACCTGCTGCCCTTGTCGTTCTAGGTCGTGGTAGAGGACACAAGATTTGGGAGGTTCTGCTGAAGACACCTTGGCAAGTTGCTGCAGTACATAGTACACACTGTAGTCACGGTACGTTGGTGGTAGACAGGGTGGGTGTTTAAGCTAGTGGATGAGGTATTGATCAAGGGGACTGCTTTGTCCTGGATGGTAGGGAGCATCTCGTGTTGTTGCAGCTGCACCCATCTAGGCAAGTGGAGAGTATTCCATTCACACTCCTGATTTGTGTCCTTTAGGTGGTGTAGAGGCTTTGGGGAATCAGGAGGTGAGTCACTTGCTGCAGAATATCCAACCTCTGACATGCTGTAGTAGCCACGGCATTTGTGTGGCTCGTCCAATTTAGTTTCTGGTCAATGGTGACCACCCCCCCAGGATGTTGATGGTGGGGGATTTGGCGATGCCAATGCCTCGGAATGTCAAGGGAGTGTGGTTAATCTCTCTTACTGGAGATGGTCATTGCCTGGTGCAAATGTTACTTGCCACTTATCTGCCCAAGCTTGGATATTGCCTAGGTTTTGCTGCATGCAGGTATGGACTGCTTCATTATCTGAGGAATTGCAAATGAACTTGAACACTGTGCAATCATCAGCCTACAGCCCCACTACTGACTTTATGCTGCAGGAGTTCCTGAGGACACCATCCTAGTTGAGCCTAGGATGGTGTCCTCAGGAACTCCTGCAGCAATGCTCTGGGACCGAGATGATTGGTTTCCAACATCCACAACTATCTGTCCTCACTTGATCAACAGTGGGAATCCTGGCATATTTTCCCCTCCCTAACCCAGAGGCACCTAGGGTAGAGACACTACTACCATGCCAGCAAAGATCATTTAACTTATCACAGAATGGGGATTGAACCCAGGGCCATCCTCAACTGTGTGACTCAGCTACCTACTGGGATAAACCCACTGACCCATCCGGGATGGTGCAAATGATCACGTTTGATAAAATCTACTATTTTTTAAAGTTACCGGGGGGTGGGGAGCGGGGAGCATAAATAACAGTCAAATATTTGTTTTGCAAAACCTCCATGCTTGACAATGCAACTAAGCAAAGCAAAGTTGGTCAGGTGTTGCTTCATAAAAGGTAGGCTCAACAACACTGGCAGGTATTCATCCGAGCCCAAAAAACTAGGCCATGCAATCAGAACGGGGCATCACAGCTGTACATGATCCACTCCACACCTGAACATCTTCCAGCAGGCATTAGCATATAGTGATATCCATTAACCGTTGGACATAAGGATTTACAATGGGAAAACATTGACAGTGACAACAATAACAGGAAGTCAATTGGCACAGAAAGGAAGTGCATGCAGACAAGATACACACACATATATACATACATATAATTAAATATATAAAATTAGAAATCTTACATACAGCACATACTTCCTGTCTACAAACCTTACTTTCTTTGATATGATTTTGTGTCCTATTTTTGTTAACTTTTCCCATTATAAATTGCCATGTCAACATTACACATTCAATTTCCTATGTCAACTTGGGCTGTCACGATTGCAGGAGCAAATTTCTGAACACTCTCCTACGTCTTTTGATATCTTGTTTTTTACTGTGCTTACAGCCAAGTACTTTACTTTTTGTGTATATTTTTTAAAATGTTATTCTTCCCCCCCCACCCCCCGCCCCACCTTCTAGACCTCCTGTTTGCAGCTCTATCTTACCTGCCATTTTCTTCAGCTGCCTGATTTCTCCCTGCCCAACAAATTATTCTGCTCCTCCCTTTCTCCTTTCCCTTTAATGCCACATTTCCCAGCAATCGGGATCCAGGCACCATCCCTCCTGACTCTTTGCACCATTACAGACTTTCTTTGACTTATTTTGTTCTGGACTTCCATTAGTTTATTTGCTGCCAACTTTTACATTATTTTTTCCCAGCCGAATAAAAGAAAATCTGCACCAAATAAATTAATTTGATGGCTTTTGTTCATTAATTTAGTTGGTGCCATTTAAATTCATAAATCCTGTATCTTTAATTTATTTTGCGCGATTCCATTTTAATGAATTTATTAATTGTCAACTTTATCCTTTCCTACTCTATTTTCATTTTTCTTTATTTGCTTATTTATTGGCAATTCCTCTCATTCCTTCCTGAAACCATCTTGTTTAATTGATTTATTAATTCCCAGCTTCCACCATCCACTTTATTTACTTCATTTGGCCAATTCTTTGCTGAAGTCTATAGTTAGTTTGTTAATTTCAACATTTAAAACAATTAATTCATTAATCTGAACTTCTGTAGTTCATTTCACAGATTCTCTCTTAAGGCCATCTTAAATTAACGAAATAAATAGGTGGGATTGACTAATTCCAGAGTTCCGTACCTCAATTTATTGAATTTTTTTCAACCAATTGTTTGTTAAATCCAATTAATTCATTAAGCTTACATATATGTGGGCATATATAATACATTCGTATGAAGGCCACTCTTTTACTGTTTTCACAGAATAATTCTGTTCGGAGATGTAATCCTCAACACACTGCTACAAATTCCATTATTGAGCAATAAAAGCAGAACTTTAATTGTTCAGTACCATTAATCAGTGGCTGTAATAGTACACTGAACATTACATGCATAACATTTGTATAGTTATAAAATAGTGCATCTTCTCACTCACCATGAGCCACGCCACAAGAGATTTACCAGTTTGAGTAAATTCTAAAGCAGTCAGTACGTTTACATAATCTAACCTGAATACTACTGATACATCATTTGTGTTATCATACTCCTGTAAGTCAAGTGGTACATAAAGTGAAGTCTCCAATAAAGATTAGGATTACTTTCAGCATAGGCATCAGGAATAAGCACCAACTTGTGTTGCATACTGTCATGGTAGATGAACGTAATAAGCAATCAGAAGATATATAAATGATCAAACTGTTAGTTTGAAGTTTAACAATACATAATGTGGGGCCAACAGGTGGAAGCGAGTTGTGTGCAACAAACACTTGGAAAGATGTTAAGCAAAGTAATGAAGTTTTTACTTCTGGCACAGAACTTGATTATGGAAATTCTAGAAATGTCTCCAGCCTACTAATTTCAGTAAGAACACTTGGGACTAGAAAATACCCGATAACAAGCCGCTGAATATGGAATTAATCTTGTGAAGGGTATATATAACATGTAGGCTATACCACTCATGGAATAAATCTCTCATTTCAGCAGCTTGCCACAAATTATTCTTTCATCACTCCCTGTGGCAAGGCATTTCATGCTCCAACAATCTGAAGAAATTTCTCCTAACCCCACTCACTGGCAATTTTAAATTGATAACCCCTCAACATTGACTTTGTAACCAGGAGAAATAATCTTTCCCCATTCATCCCATTAAAACTCTTCATAATTTTAAAATCTCCTTTTAGGCTTCACTGCTCAAGTGGAAACAGTTCCAATATCTCAAGTCTCTCCTCATAACTATAGTTTCCCATCACAGTATCATCTTGGGAATCTAGGGGTTTAATGAATTTTCATAATAGGGGACCCAGTACTATGACCTTGACCTGACATACTTTGTACAAATTATTGTTACTTCTTTAGTCTTGAGCTCTATGTCCCAATTTATAAAACTCAAAATACTATTCATCTTTTTATGGCTTTATTTATCCATACTCAGACTTTCAGGCAATTATGTAATTGAACCTCTAGATGTCTCTATTCATCCATCTCTATTCATCTGCACCCTTCATTGTCTTTCTACTGGTTGTATACCTCTATTTTTCCTCCCAAATTGTATTACTGCACATTTATCAGCCACCTGTCTGCCCATTCCACTAAGCTGTCTGTCTTCTTGAAGTCTTTTACACTCTTCCTCACTGCTTGCCATAGCCCTTACCTTTGGGTCATCAGCAAATTTTGAGATTGTGCTCCCTATGCCCAAATCATCTATACATACCAAGAACAAAAGTGGACCCAGACCTGACCCCTGGATACACCACTTCGAACCCCTAGCACCAGGGGTAGCTCTGCTGCACAGGCTGGGAGGAAAAAGAGTGGAAGAGTTATAGTGGTAGGGGATTCTATCGTAAGGGGAACAGACAGGCGTTTCTGTGGCCGTAAACGTGACTCCAGGATGGTTTGTTGCCTCCCTGGTGCCAGGGTCATGGATGTCACTGAGCGGCTACAGGGCATTCTCAAGGGGGAGGGTGAGCAGGCAGAGGTCGTGGTCCACATTGGGACCAACGACATAGGTAGGAAGGGAGATGAGGTCCTGCATCAAGAATTTAGGGAGCTAGGTAGCAGATTAAAGAGCAGGACCTCAAAGGTTGTAATCTCTGGATTACTCCCAGTGCCACGGGCTAGTGAGTATAGAAATAGGAGGATAGAACAGATGAATGCGTGGCTAAAGAGTTGGTGCAGGAGGGAGGGTTTCAGTTTCCTGGATCACTGGGCCTGCTTCTGGGGAAGGTGGGACTTGTACAAGTCGGACGGGTTGCATCTGAACCAGAGCGGGACAAATATCCTTGCGGGGAGGTTTGCTAGCACTGTTGGGGGGGGTTTAAACTAACTTGGCAGGGGGATGGGATACAGAGTGGAGCTACAATAGGGGGTGATGTGCAGCCAAATATTGAGAAAAAAACAAGTCAGCTTGGAAGACAGGGCAAATATGTGAGGGCAAGGCTGGATGGCATCTATTTTAATGCAAGGAGTCTTGCGAATAAGGTGGATGAACTGAAGGTGTTGATAAACACATGGGAGTATGATATTGTTGCTGTCACAGAGACATGGTTGAGGGAGGGGCAAGACTGGCAGCTCAATATTCCGGGGTACAGAATCTTCAGGCGAGACAGAGGGGGAGGTATAAGAGGAGGGGGGGTCGCAATATTAATTAAAGAATCAATTACTGCCATAAGGAGGGATGATATATTAGCAGGTTCCTCAAATGAGGCCATATGGGTGGAGCTTAAAAACAAAAAGGGGGCAAGCACTTTGATGGGAGTGTACTATAGGCCCCCAAACAGTCAGGGGGAGATAGAGGAACAGATATGTAGGCAAATCTCAGAAAATTGTGCAAATAATAGGGTAATAATAGTGGGGGATTTCAACTTCCCCAATATTAACTGGGATACTCAGAGTGTAAAAGGCTTAGAGGGTACAAAATTCTTAACGTGCATCCAGGAGAGCTTTTTGAGCCAGCATGTAGAAAGTCCTACAAGAGAGGGGGCGGTACTGGACCTAATTCTAGGGAATGTGGCCGGCCAAGTGGAAGAAGTGCTAGTCGGTGAGCACTTTGGTGACAGTGACCATAATTTGGTGAGATTTAAGGTGGTCATGGAAAAGGACAGGGAGGGGCCGGAAATAAAGGTTCTAAATTGGGGGAAGGCCGATTTTAATAGGATAAGGCAGGATCTGGCCAAAATGGACTGGGATCAGCTGCTTGTCGGAAAATCGTAAACAATTTTACAACACCAAGTTATAGTCCAGCAATTTTATTTTAAATTCACAAGCTTTCGGAGGCTTCCTCCTTCGTCAGGTGAACGATGTGAAAATGAAATCCTCGAAATGAAATCGCATTTATAATTCACAGAACAATGCTTGGTGAGTACAGACAGTTTTTTCAACTGCCCGTTGCCAAGGCAATCAGTGTGCAGACAGACAGGTGTTACCTGCCAGGTCTAAGAATATACAAATCACCAAAAAAAAACAACAAACAAAAAAAAAGAGATAGAGAGGTAGAAACATAGAAAAGACAGCAACTGACCCGTTATATTAAAAACAGATAACATTTGTTCGCTGGTGGGGTAACGTGTAGCGTGACATGAACCCAAGATCCCGGTTGAGGCCGTCCTCATGGGTGCGGAACTTGGCTATCAATTTCTGCTCGACGATTTTGCGTTGTCGTGTGTCTCGAAGGCCGCCTTGGAGTATGCTTACCCAAAGGTCGGTGGATGAATGTCCATGACTGCTGAAGTGTTCCCCGACTGGGAGGGAACCCTCCTGTTTGGCGATTGTTGCGCGGTGTCCGTTCATCCGTTGTCGCAGCGTCTGCATGGTCTCGCCAATGTACCATGCTCTGGGGCCCCAGGATGCCCCAGAGCATGGTACATTGGCGAGACCATGCAGACGCTGCGACAACGGATGAACGGACACCGCGCAACAATCGCCAAACAGGAGGGTTCCCTCCCAGTCGGGGAACACTTCAGCAGTCATGGACATTCATCCACCGACCTTCGGGTAAGCGTACTCCAAGGCGGCCTTCGAGACACACGACAACGCAAAATCGTCGAGCAGAAATTGATAGCCAAGTTCCGCACCCATGAGGACGGCCTCAACCGGGATCTTGGGTTCATGTCACGCTACACGTTACCCCACCAGCAAACAAATGTTATCTGTTTTTAATATAACGGGTCAGTTGCTGTCTTTTCTATGTTTCTACCTCTCTATCTCTGTTTTTTTTTTGTTTGTTGTTTTTTTTTGGTGATTTGTATATTCTGAGACCTGGCAGGTAACACCTGTCTGTCTGCACACTGATTGCCTTGGCAACGGGCAGTTGAAAAAACTGTCTGTACTCACCAAGCATTGTTCTGTGAATTATAAATGCGATTTTATTTCGAGGATTTCATTTTCACATCGTTCACCTGACGAAGGAGGAAGCCTCCGAAAGCTTGTGAATTTAAAATAAAATTGCTGGACTATAACTTGGTGTTGTAAAATTGTTTACAATTGTCAACCCCAGTCCATCACCGGCATCTCCACATCATGTAGGAAAATCCGCATCGGAGCAATGGGAGTCTTTCAGAAGGGAGACTGAGACCATACATTGGCAACATGTTCCCGTAAAGGTCAAGGGTGGTTCCAAGAACTCCAGGGAACCTTGGATGTCAGGGGATATACGAGAATGGATTAGGAAAAAAAGGAGGGCTTTTGGCAGATACAAAAGGCTAAAGACGGAGGAAGCCCTAGAGGAGTACAAAAAGTGCAGGGGGATACTTAAAAAATAAATTAGGAGATCAAGGAGGGGCCATGAAATAACACTGGCGAGCAAAATAAAGGAAAATCCTAAGATGTTTTATAAGTATATTAAGGGTAAGAGGATGACTAGGGAAAAAATAGGGCCCATTCGGGACAAAAATGGCAATCTGTGTGTGGAGCCGGCAGATGTAGGAGGGGTTCTAAATGAATTTTTTGCATCTGTTTTCACTATGGAGAAGGACGATGTAGACATAGAAATACGGCAGGGGGACTGTGATATACTCGAACATATTAACATCGAGCGGGAGGAGGTATTGGCGGTTTTAGCAGGCCTAAAAATGGATAAATCCCCAGGCCCGGACGAAATGTATCCCAGGCTACTGTGTGAGGCAAAGGAGGAGATTGCGGGGGCTCTGACACATATATTCAGAACCTCTCTGGCCACAGGGGATGTGCCAGAGGACTGGAGAACCGCTAATGTAATACCATTATTCAAGAAGGGGAGTAGGGAAAAACCGGGGAACTACAGGCCAGTGAGCCTAACATCAGTGGTAGGAAAATTATTGGAAAAAATTCTGAAGGACAAAATTAGTCTCCACTTGGAAAAGCAAGGATTAATCAGGGATAGTCAACATGGCTTTGTCAAGGGAAGATCATGTCTGACTAATTTGATTGAATTTTTTGAGGGGGTGACTAGGCGTGTGGATGAGGGTAACGCAGTGGATGTGGTATACATGGATTTCAGTAAGGCCTGCGATAAAGTCCCCTACAGGAGACTGGTCAAGAAGGTACGAGCCCATGGAATCCAGGGTGCCTTGGCACTTTGGATACAAAACTGGCTTAGTGGCAGAAGGCAGAGGGTGATGGTCGAAGGTTGTTTTTGTGACTGGAAGCCTGTGGCCAGTGGGGTACCACAGGGATCGGTGCTGGGTCCCTTGCTGTTTGTGGTCTACATTAATGACTTGGATATGAATGTAAAAGGTATGATCAGTAAGTTCGCTGATGATACAAAAATTGGTATGGTCGTAAATAGCGAGGAGGATAGCCTCAGTCTGCAGGACGATATAGATGGGTTGGTCAGATGGGCGGAACAGTGGCAAATGGAATTTAACCCGGAAAAGTGCGAGGTGATGCACTTTGGAGGGACTAACAAGGCAAGGGAATACACAATGAATGGGAGGACCCTAGGCAAGACAGAGGGTCAGAGGGATCTTGGTGTGCAAGTTCACAGATCCCTGAAGGCGGCGGAACAGGTAGATAAGGTGGTAAAGAAGGCATATGGGATACTTGCCTTTATTAGCCGAGGCATAGAATATAAGAGCAAGGAGGTTATGATGGAGCTGTATAAAACACTGGTTAGGCCACAGCTGGAGTACTGTGTGCAGTTCTGGTCGCCACACTACAGGAAGGATGTGATCGCTTTGGAGAGGGTGCAGAGGAGATTCACCAGGATGTTACCAGGGCTGGAGCGCTTCAGCTATGAAGAGAGACTGGGAAGATTGGGTTTGTTTTCCTTGGAGCAGAGGAGGCTGAGGGGGGACATGATTGAGGTGTACAAAATTATGAGGGGCACAGATAGGATGGATACTAAGGAGCTTTTTCCCTTCGTTGAGGGTTCTATAACAAGGGGACATAGATTCAAGGTAAAAGGCGGGACGTTGAGAGGGGATTTGAGAAAGAACTTTTTCACCCAGAGGGTGGTTGGAGTCTGGAACTCACTGCCTGAAAGGGTTGTGGAGGCAGGAACCCTCACAACATTCAAGAAGCATTTGGATGAGCACTTGAAATGCCATAGCATACAAGGCTACAGACCAAATGCTGGAATATGGGATTAGAGTAGACAGGGCTGATGGCCGGCGCGGACACGATGGGCCGAAGGGCCTCTATCCGTGCTGTATAACTCTATGAACCCTTCCCCAATCCAAGCGACACCAATTACTTCAAGACTTTGTTTCCTGACCATTACCCAACTACTTCTTTATGCTGCCAAATTTCCCCTTATACCCGTATGCCTGAATTTTTGTAACAAATTTCCTGTAAGACACCTTATTGAATGCCTTCTGAAGGTCCATATAGACCACATCTACTGCATTCCTTTATCTAGCCAACCAGCCACTTCTTCCAAAACCTCCTCAATTAGTCAACCATGAATTGCCTTTAACAAATCTGTGCTGGCTGCCCTTGGTTAACCCATACATTTCTAAATGCTCAGAATCCATAATTCAAGATAAAATTACTAAGACTCTGTTCAGCCACCAATGCGCTCTGTCCTTTTGGGGAGACACACTGACCAGTAGTAAGATTTCCATTTTCTATCTGCAAGCACATTGCCAAGATTATGCGTAAATTAAGTGAAGAAAACTGCTGATCCCAAAGTCCAGAGCAGAGATGTCCACTACCCTTTTAACGATTTAACATGTTATGACATTTAATGAAGAATTATACTTACAACTACATAATTAAGTAATTAATTTTCTCATTTTTATGACTGTGTCACCTATGGAATCCTAGCTTGAATTGAGACTACACTGATAGATGGAGGACAGATTTTCATCCTCTCAGCTGCAGCAACATAATAATTCTGGCAGTTTCTATCTACGTTTTAGCGAGTCATAAACTGCCCATAATTCAGGAATCCCACTTAGAATCTTCACAGATGGCCAGTGTGTGTAACATTACACTGCTTTAGCAAGGGATGTTCCTCAAACACATTGTTGGGACAGAGTAACAAGCCATCAGCCTTGAATCCTATCATGTTAAACCTGAGCTAGAAGTGCTTGATGCTGACATTAGGTCCAAAAACATTTCTATTCTCAGCAATAACATCCCCTCACGCTGAGAAACACAAAAGTACACCAGACACCCATATCTAAGTTTTACCAACTGAAGCTCGGTGGTTAAACATGGCCTCGCATGACTGGCATGGAGGTGGATCCCCAGGTGTTCCAGCAGACATTTCAACCAACACTAGAATTTTATTGGCAAAAATGAGACTCTGCCTGACCCCTCGACCTTCACCATTTTTGTTCCCATGATAACTCAGGTTCCCCTGATGTCCTTAAATCTCTTAGGCCTCTCAATGCTGCCCAATGCAGCTCTGGCTTGGAGTCTCCCGTCTTGCTCAATATGCAGCAGTTTCCTACCCCACCAATCATGTACATCCATATCACTTGGACTTGAGTGTATAGGGCACAACTTCAAAATTTGCAGATGACACAAAACTTGGAAGAGTAGTAAACAGTGAGGAGGATAGGAATAGTCTTCAAGAGGATATAGACAGGCTGGTGGAATGGGCGGACACATGGTAGATGAAATTTAATGCAGAAAAACTCAATGATACATTTCTGTAGGAAGAACAAGGAGAGACAATATAAACTAGAGGGCACAATTCTAAAAGGAGTACAGGAACAGAGAGAGATCTGGAGGTATACTTGCACAAATCATTGAAAGTGGCAGGGTAGGTTGAGAAAGCGGTTAAAAAAGCATACGGGATCCTGGGCTTTATAAATAGAGGCATAGATACAAAAGTATGGAAGTCATGATGAAACTTTATAAAACACTGGTTCGGTCACAACTGGAGTATTGTGTCCAGTTCTGGGCACCGCACTTTAGGAAAGATGTGAAGGTCTTAGAGAGGGGGCAGAAGAGATTTACTAGAATGATTCCAGGGATGAGGGACTTTAGTTACATGGATAGATCGGAGAAGCTGGGGTGTTTCTCCTTGGAGCAAAGAAGGTTGAGAGGAGATTTGATAGAGGTATTCAAAATCATGAAGGGTCCAGACAAAGTAGATAGAGAGAAACTGTTCCCAATGGCAGATGGGTCAAGAACCAGAGGACATAGATTTAAGGTGATTGGCAAAAGAACCAAAGGTGGCATGAGGAAAAACCTTTTTACAAAGCGAGTGGTTAGGATCTGGAATGCACTGCCCAAGGGTGTGACGGAGGCAGATTTAATCATGGCCTTCAAAAGGGAACTGGATAAGGAAAACATTTGCAGGGCTACGGGGATAGGGTGGGGGAGTGGAACTCGCTGGATTGCTTTTGCATAGATCTGGCGCAGACTTGATGGGCCGAACAGCCTCCTTCCTTGCTGTAACCTTTCTATGATTTTAAGTACTGTTGATTTCGCTTGTAACAGTAAAGTCAGACAACAAGTAGAGCTAGCCAAGCCTCTCATAGCAATGAGAAACTAGTCGCCATTGCAAAGGTCACTTTCACAATACCAGGGAAACTAAAATTGTCCTGGCCCAGTAAGGTTCCCTGGCACTGCAAAGCAGCAATACTTAAATTACAGAGATGTGCAAGTAGTCAGGTTATGAACTTTTATCATAGTTGTGCAAGACACAATGTACGGTCTGGAGGGGATTCTCTAACACAAATCAGGCACAGTGGGGACAAATGTATGGTGGGATGGGCCACAAATGAGAAGATGGAAAGTTCCCTGGGTCCAAATAATGAGTTCTAGTGGTCTATAGCAACCTCGTCCACACCCTTCCAATATACCGGCACCAAGTGTCAACTTAAGGATGGTAAGCTTCTGGTTATGTTGTTTTATGTAGGTTTGATCAAACCAAATGTCAACTCGTCTTGATGATGTCAATATAAACAGCTGAAAGGGGAAATCAATACCACGTGGTACAACCAATCCTCCTACAACATCAGCTGCTAAAGAGCTAACGGCCCGTTATCTATTTTACCCTTCTCCAGAGTCTTGACATATTTCATAAAAAGGACAGTTATAGAGAAAGATCTAAAATGACACTTGGTGATGTTAAGTGAGAACTTTCTGGATCTTGCATCAAGGCCCTGAGAATTTCAGCCAACCAGTGGAAAGAATGGCAAGGTGCAGTTTGAGAGAGATTTTCCTGCTTGGTTATATTGAACAGCAGCCATAAAATATGACTAAAGGATCTATCCTTGGTCCCCTTCTCTTCCACCTCTATAAGCTGCCCCTTGAGTTCACCATCCAGACATGGGGTCAGCTTCCACCTGTACGCTGACAACACCCAGCTCTACCTCTCCACCACCTCTCTCAAGACCTCCACTACCACCATGTTGTGAGACTGCTTGCCCAACACCTCGCTTTCGATGAGCCACAATTTGCTCCAGACTGAAGCCATAGTCTCCAGCCCTGCCACAAACTCCATACTCCTCCACCGATTACAACCCACCCATTCCAACCACTGCCTCAAGTTGAACCAGACTGTTCATGACCTCAGCTTCTTATTCAACCCTGAGCTAAGCTTCCAACTGCATCACAATGACAGCCTATTTCCACCTCCGTAACATTACTCATCTCTGCCCACCTACCATTCAAACCCTCATCCATGCCTTTGTCACCTCCAGATTCAACTAATCCAATTCGCTACTTGATGGCCTCCTATCATCCATAAACTTCAGTTCCTCCAAAACAATGCTGCTTGTATGTTATCCCACACAAGTCCCGCTGACCCATCACCCGTGTTCTTGCTGACCTGCTCCTGGTCCCCCAAAGCCTCGTTTAAAATTCTCTTCCTCGTGTTTAAACCCCTTCATGGCCTCATACTCCCTAGCTCCTCCATTCCTACAATCTCCCCTGAAAGCTCCGCCCCTCTGACTCTGGCCTCTTGTGTATACATATTAGAATACACAATGTGTAGTAAAACGATTTTGAAATTTACAGGATAGTGACAAGTTTATATTCAGAGAAGTAACTCATTTTTGAGGCCAAAAAGCTCAACACCAGAGAATTATATTCATGAGTACACAAAGCTCAATGTAAGCAAAATGTTACAGAATACGCATTAAAAACAAAAAATAGAATGAGAGCATCTGTAGGAGTACAATGTGTGTATGAAGTCTACTGTCATAGTGAGCACTATTACTTCAATATGGTCAGATTGCAGTACCATACATCCCATTAGAATAGTTTCTACAGTGCTGCAGGCTGGATGATGTTACACACCTAGGAACATAGGAGTAGGCCATTCAGCCCCTCGTGCCTGCTCCGCCATTTGATAAGATCATGGCCGATCTGTGATCTAACTGTGATCTAAGGGATATGGGCCAAATATCCCTTAATACCTTTGATTGCCAAAAAGCTATCTATCTCAGATTTAAATTTAGCAATTGAGCTAGTATCAATTGCCGTTTGCGGAAGAGAGTTCCAAACTTCTACCACCCTGTGTGTGTAGAAATGTTTTCTAATCTCGCTCCTGAAAGGTCTGGCTCTAATTTTTAGACTGTGCCCCCAACTCCTAGAATCCCCAACCAGTGGAAATAGTTTCTTTCTATCCACCCCCCTTAATATCTTATAAACTTCGATCAGATCACCCCTTAACCTTCGAAACTCAAGAGACTATGACCCCAATTTGTGTAATCTCTCCTCGTGACTTAACCCTTGAAGTCCAGGTGTCATTCTAGTAAACCTACGCTGCACTCCCTCCAAAACCAATATGTCCTTTCGAAGGTGTGCTGCCCACAACTGCTCACAGTACTCCAGGTGCGGTCTAACCAGGGTTTTGTATAGCTGCAGCATAACTTCTGCCCCCTTGTACTCTAGTCCTCTAGATATAAAGGCCAGCATTCCATTAGCCTTCTTGATTATTTTCTGCACCTGTTCATGACACTTCAATGATCTATGTACCTGAACCCCAGGTCCCTTTGGACATCCACTGTTTTTAACTTTTTACCATTTAGAAAGTACCCTGTTCCATCCTTTTTTGATCCAAAGTGGATGACCTCACATTTGTCTACACTGAATTCCATTTGCCACAGTTTTGCCCATTCACCTAATCTATCAATATCGCTTTGTAATTTTATGTTTTCATCTACACTGCTTACAATGTCACCAATCTTGTGTCACCTGCAAGTGTAAGTGTCCAATTTATATTAACTTAGTGTTCCCAAGGACTGGTTTGTTTACCGTTGTGCTTGTTGAAGAGTCACCTGAGCTACTGTGGGTTAAAAGTGAATGTGATCGTGATCAAATTGTATTAGAATGGAGTACAAATACTCAGCTAGTATTCTTCACAATTCCTCTCTCTGCAACTACAGTATACTTTGTGGCATAAATAGAACATGCTATTTACAACCACAAAAAAGTTCCTTTACACATCCTCAAAATATTTTATCAACGGCTCTAGTCATTTCATCAAATCATCCAATAATTGTATTTTTGCAATTTCCAATACACACACTGCTTAGTCATGTTTGTGAAAATGTAATTTTTTTCCATAATGCTGCACAAAGTAAAACTGTAAAAGTATTCCCTTTCAGAAAAGACTTACTCATTCGTAATTAATGCCAAGTAGCGTCATGTCAAATACGAGCACCAATGTGATCTGTAACACAAACAATCCTCTCCACACAACTCTGATGTCAAACTGTCACAGGGATGTGTTGTTTAAAAAGGGAGAAAGGGATAGACCGAGTAATTATAGGCCAGTCGGTCTAACCTCGGTGGTGGGAAAATTATTGGAAACAATTCTGAGGGACAGCATAAATCGTCATTTAGAAAGGCAAGGGTTAATCAAGCTCAGTCAGCATGGAACTGTTAAGGGAAGGTTGTGTCTCACAAACTTCACTGAATTTTTTGAGGAGGTAACAAGGAGGGTCGATGAGGGTAGAGCATTTGATGTAGTCCACATGGATTTTAGCAAGGCTTTTGACAAGGTCCCACATGGCAGACTGGTCAAAAAGGTAAAAGCCCATGGGATCCAAGGGAAAGTGGCAAGTTGGATCCAAAATTGGCTCAGTGGCAAGAAGCAAAGGGTAACGATCGACGGGCATTTTTGTGACTGAAAGGCTGTTTCCAGTGGGGTTCTGCAGGGCTCAGTACTAGGTCCCTTGCTCTGTGGTGTATATTAATGATTTGGACTTGAATGTAGGGGGCACGATCAAGAAGTTTGCAGATGATACAAAAACTGACCGTGTGGTTGATAGTGAGGAGGAACGCTATAGACTGCAGGAAGATATCAATGGAGTGGTCAGGTGGGCAGAAAAGTGGCAAATGGAATTCAACCCGAGTGTGAGGTAATGCATTTGGGGAGGGCAAACAGGCAAGTGAATATACAATAAATGGGAGGATACTGAGAAGTGTAGAGGAACAGAGGGACCTTGGAGTGCATGTCCACAGATCCCTGAAGGTAGCAGGACAGGTACATAAGGTTTTTAAGAAGGCATACTTTCCTTTATTAGCTGAGGCATAGAATATAAGAGCAGGGAGGTTATGCTAGAATAGTATAAAACACTAGTTCGGCCACAGCTTAAGTACTGCATACAGTTCTGGTCACCACATTACAGGAAAGATGCAACTGCACTAGAGAGAGTACAGAGGAGATTTACGAAGATGTTGCCAGGGCTGGAGAATTTTTAGCTATGAGCAAAGATTAGATAGGATGGGGTTGTTTTCTTTGGAACAGAGGAGGCTGAGGGGAGATTTAATTGAGGTGTATAAAATTATGACGGGACTAGATAAGAGTGGATAGGGAGGACCCATTTCCCTTAGCAGAGGAGTCAGTGACCAGGGGGCATAGATTTAAAGTAATTGGTAGAAGGATTAGAGGGGAGCCAAGGAGAATTTTTTTCACCCAGAGGGTGGTGGGTTTTTGCAACTCACTGCCTGAAAGGGTGATAGAGACACAAACCCTCAACTCATTTAAAAAGTACTTGAATGAGCACTTGAAGTGCAGTAACCTACAGGGCAACGGACCAAGTGCTGGAAAGTGGGATTAAGCTGGATGACTCTTTCTCGGCCAGCACAGACACAATGGGCCAAATGGCCTCCTTCTGTGACGTAACTTTCTATGATCGTAAATTTAAAAAAATTCTTGTGAAATAAAGAAATTCACCAGCAAATTTACCTGGATCTTAACTTATTGGGACTGCTGTACCAATTAAAGGTTTTACAAAGTTCTATTATATTCACCTTCTATGGGATTACAGCATTTAAAACAGCTTAATGAATGTATTTTCAAAATGCAAAATTTGCTTACCTGTGCTTCCATCTTGGGGATCTCGATCTTGATCGAACCATTGTACCAAGGAGTCCTATGAGCTGTGGTTGTGACAAATATATATACTATATCAGAACTTCCACATTATACTTTACCAGGAACATTCAACATCCTGACACAAAGCATGATTAGTGCCACGAAGGTAGCACTAAAAGAAATCCCTTAATACAAAGCAGTCAGAAATTTAGGTTCTTTGGCCTCCATGTCCAGAAGTGATTATTTTACCTTTTTGTTCTGGTTAAAGTCATATTTTATGTAGTAAGAGTGGTGGAAAAATACATTTCAATATAGAGTTGGTCATTAGAAATTCATTGTTCAAAAGACTAAGCAATCTACATTAATCACTGCCAGTTACTCTGGAGTTGATTCTGACAGTCAAACATTTTCAAGAACATTTATATAATTGTTAAAATAGGTATCTGTTCGTAACTATTCGGTATATACTGTTTCAGATATAATGAAACATATTAGAAGTGCTAGGGCAAATTATTGACCTGGTTAGGAAATTGGCTGAGCGGCAAGAGACAAAGAGTAGGGATAATGGGCAGGTACTCAAATTGGCAGGATGTGACTAGTGGTGTCCCACAGGGATCTGTGTTGGGGCCTCAATTATTCACTGTATTTATTAATGACTTAGATGACGGGATAGAGAGCCACATATCCAAGTTTGCCAATGACAAAGACAGGCAGCATTGTAAGCAGTGTAGATGGAAGCATAAAATTACAGACAGATATTATTTAAGTTAATGGGCAAAACTGTGGCAAATGGATTTCAATGTAGGCAAGCGTGAGGTCATCCACTTTGGATCTAAAAAGGATAGATCAGAGTACTTTCTAAATGGCGAAAAGCTCGAAACAGTGGAGATCCAAAGAGACTTAGGGATCCATGTACATAGATCATTAAAACGTCATGGACAGGTACAGAAAATAATCAAAAAGGCTATTGGAATGCTGGCCTTTCTATCTGGAGGACTAGAATACAAGGGGGTAGAAGTTATGCTACGGCTATACAAAGCCCTAATTAGACCACTCCTACTGTTCAGTTCTGGGCACCGCACCTTAGGAAAGATATATTGGCCTTGGAGGGAGTGCAGCATAAATTTACTAGAACAATACCTGGACTCCAAGGGTTAAATTACAAGGAGAGATTACACAAACTAGGGTTGTATTCCCTGGAATTTAGAAGGTTAAGGGGTGATTTGATCGAAGTTTTCAAGACATTAAGGGGAACTGATCGGGTGGATAGAGAGAAATTGTTTCCGCTGGTTGGGGAGTTTAGCCTAAAAATTAGAGCCAGGACTTTCAGGTGCGAAGTTAAGAAACAGTTCTATACGCAAAGGGTGATAGAAGTTTGAAACACTCTTCTACAAACGGCAGTTGATGCTTACTCGATTATTAATTTTAAATCTGAGATTGATAAGATTTTTGTTAACCAAAGGTATTAAGGGGCATGGGGTTAGGTCATAGATCGGCTATGATCTCTTTGAACGGCAGAACAGGTTGAAGGGGCTAAATGGGCCTGTTCCTATGTTACACGTACATTGATTATGCAAATATATGGTATATGTGTCATTCAGCTTTATACGCCCTTTGAAATGTACGTCAACATGGCTCAGTTAACACTGTTCTGCCTCTGGGTATATGGTTGGGGTTTTGAGCCAAATACCAGCAGAGTTTGCATTCACAGTAAGCTGATATTCCAGTGCAGTGCTGAGGGTGTGCTGCATTGTCTTTCGAATGAGACGTTCTAGTGGGGACACAAAAAAATCCCATGGCACCATTAAAAGAGCAGGATGCTCGGCTAATGTGCTGGCCAACATTCCTCCTCAACCAATACCATCAAACAACAGATTAAATAGTCATTCACTAGGATGATACCAGAACGGAGAGGTTATACCTATCATGAAAGATTGAACAGGCTGGGGCTCTTTTCTCTAGAAAAAAGACTGAAGGGTGACCTGATAGAAATCTTTAAAATTATGAAAGGGTTTGATAGGGTAGAAGTAGAGAAGATGTTTCCACTTGCAGGGAAGACCAGAACTAGGAGCCATAAATATAAAATAGTCACTAATAAATCCAATAGCAAATTCAGGAGAAACTTCTTTACCGAGAGCGGTGAGAACGCGGAACTCGCTACCACAAGGAGTAGTTGAGGCGACAAGCATAAATGCATTTAAGGGAAAGCTAGATAAACACATGAGGGAGAAAGGAATAGAAGAATATATTTTGATGGGAGGAAGTTAAAAAGCAGGACCTTAAAGATAGTAATCTCTGGATTACTCCCACTATGCTAGTGAGTATATGAATAGTAGCATAAGACAGGTTAATGCATGGCTGGAGCAATGGTGCAGGAGGGAGAGTTTTAGATTCCTGGGGCATTGGGATCTGTTCAAGATGGCCGAGCTGCAACCAATGTCCTCACGGGGAGGTTAACCAGTGCTGTGGGGGAGGGTTTAAACGAATGTGCCAGGGGGCTGGGCACCAGGATAAAACATTAAAGAGGAGAAACAAGGTCTACAGAGGACTGGGGGGGGGACAAGGAGCACAAGAGTAAAGAATAGTTCAGAAATAGGAGGGATCAGACAAGGGGCAACCTCTTTGCTAAGGGAAATAGGTCCTTCCTATCCACTCTATCTAGGCCCCTCATAATTTTATACATCTCAATTAAATCACCCCTCAGCCTCCTCTGTTCCAAAGAGAACCCCAGCCTATTCAATCTTTCCTCATAACTAAAATTCTCCAGATCTGGCAACACCCTCATAAATCTCCTCTGTACCTTCTCTAATGCAATCACATCTTGGAATGCAGTGACCAGAACTGTATGCAGTACTCTAGCTGTGGCCTAACTGGTGTTTTATACAGTTCTAGAATAACCTCCCTGCTCTTATATTCTATGCCTCGGCTAATAAAGGTAAGTATCCCGTATGCCTTCTTAACCACCTTATCCACCTGTCCTGCTACCTTCAGGGATCTGTGGACATGCACTCCAAGGTCCCTCTGTTCCTCTACACCTCTCAGTATCCTCCCATTTATTGTGTATTCCCTTGCCTTGTTTGCCCAGCCCAAATGCATTACCTTACACTTGAATTCCATTTGCCACTTTTCTGCACAATTCTGGGCACCACACTTTAGGAAGAATGTGAAGACCTTAGAGAGGGTGCAGGAGAGATTTACTAGAATGGTACCAGGGATGAGGGACTTCAGTTATGTGGAGAGACTGAGGAAGCTGGGGTTGTTCTCCTTAGAACAGAGAAGGTTAAGGGGAGATTTGATAGAGGTGTTCAGAATCATGAATGATTTTGACAGAGTAAATGAGAAACTGTGGCAGAAGGGTCAGTAATCAGAGGTCACAGATTTCAGGTGATTGGCAAAAGAGCCAGAGATGACATGAGGAAACATTTTTTGTTACTCAGCAAGTAAATGCACTGCCTGAAAGGGTGGTGGAAGCAGATTCAATAGTAACTTTCAAAAGGGAGTTGGATAAATACTTGAAGGGAAACAATTTACAGGGGTATGGGACTAATTAGACAGCTCTTTCAAAGAGCCAGCAAAGGCACGAGGGGCTGAATCGCCTCCTCCTGTGCTCTATCTACTACGATACTATGACACACCGGGGAGCCCACGACTTGAAGATCAGTATATTTTCCTACTATCAGTCTAAATGTCTCAATTCCTCTGCAGTGCAGATGATTGACTACTAAAACATTCTTTAGATTATATTGCAGTAATCCAGCTAGATATGAATTTTTAATACCCACTGTCAGTATCTCGGGCTTACTCATGCACATGCTCAGTATCATTTGCAGTTTTCACCATGGTAGGGGGGAGCACAGCTTCTGGCTGCAGCATTACCTAGTTTATTCAACTGTAACCTCTTCATATAATTTTCAATATTTTTAACATTGTAAATACAGCCAAATAGGATAAACGATCCCTTTGGTCTTAAAAAACGCTAATTTAAACTAAAATGAATGCATACACCTTAAAACATGGTAAGGAATTCTAGCTTTACAACTTGACCAGGAGCTACTGCACCCATAGTGGAAAAAGTACTGGCAGGTAGCAACCTTGGAAATTGTTCACATTACTTGTCTGATGACATGGATCTGAATCCATAATCCAAACATGCATTGTAAATCATGTCTCTGTTTTAGGCAGTAAAATAAATCCTGATATCAATGATCATCAAACCAAGAGTGTGTTATCCAGCAAGATACCCTCTACAACATTTTTAAAAACTAGGTTTCTGTGCATAATGGAAAGTTCCAAAGCATCTTAGGTTGAGGTAACTGAAGTTTTCCCCAAATTTTGTGCTCAGCAAGGTGAGTGTTGCTAGTACAGAACAGAAATGTGCGTACACTTGGCACCATGTGCTGGCATTCACGACTCCTTCTACTCTTGTCCAACAATGTGCCTTATCTTCCGCCTCAGAAGAGCACCCCCTACATCAGGTACCTTTTTATAACCCCTGAATGACACTGGCAATTTATCACCAAATTATGGACTGTTTTGTATTAGTTAAGGCTCAGGCTGTGGCTTCCTGTTATCATTTGATATTGGTACATTATCACCAGCAGAGAATTGGAGACTTGCATCCAAGTACTCTGGGCTGCATTCAAACCCAGATCTCAACATGAAAGGCCACTGTTTTAACTCACTATCACCCAATTCCTCAGATATCGATAAGCTTTTTTACATTATTTCAATTCCTTGCTGTGTTACTACTTTGTAGCATGCTACAGATGTTAACCTATACTAAAAAAAAATATGCAACATCTTTCCCCAGATATATAGTCTTTGCATGATTCTGGGAACTACTGGAGTTCCCGGCCTAGAGCTTCTGATCTCAGCTATGTTGTTACGGAGATGCCAGATGATATCCCCAGTGGAAGGGAGGAGAAAAACAGATCAAGATGTCAGTCACTTGTGTCCCATTCCAAATAGATCTACAGATGGTGATAAAATATTCATAGACTGGCATTAATGGATTTTGCCCCACTATAATTTAAGCTAAGCATATAAAATGAATCAGCTCAGTGACTCAGTTGCACAGTGCATTAGTACGCTGTCCTTTTAGCTCTGGGATCCTGAATTAGAGCCAGCCCAAACAACTAAGATGGAAATTTCCTGTCTCTAATGGTCCTGAGGTGAGGATTTGGACAACTTCAACTAGTTTCTTCATGGCCATAGGCTCAGAGCTTAAAAAACTGCCCATATAACAGCAGTAAATTAACCGAAACACTCAAAATAAGCCAAAAAGAATAATATAAATTGTTGAAGCAGAGCAAGAATAGATTTTTTCTGTACCCAGCTACATTCTACATGACTTCTTGATTCTGACAATAGTGGTATGTACTGCATTTCCCAGTGCCAACCAACCCAACAAGCACAAAAAATTGCCAAGAAAATATTAGAATACTACCATCAACTGGGCCAAGTTTTTCATTCAAACTATACTTGGGGCACTTTTAAGAAGCTCCAAGCTAAGTGGGACATAATTGGGACCAGTTTCTAGTAGGTAGAGGGTACTTTTCCAAAGCTGGAGTTACCATGCAAAACATTAAATCTACAGATTTGCTGTCGTCAGGAGGCTAAAGCAACAAAATGCTTAGTTCACATTAAAAAAGAGAGGAGAGGAGTCCAGTATTGTATTATTCGTACACTACTGGCCTGAAACCAACAGAGCGGTAGAGTGTAAAGTGCAGCTGGCAAGACAAACCATACTGCAGGCAGCATCTAATTCTCTGCCTGTCAGGAAGAAACTCTGTACATGAGTTCTCCACTCCCTTGCCACTTTGTTTTTTTAAAAACAGAAAATGTTGGAAAAACAATGCAGATCCATCAGCCTTCCATGACCGGTGGGCACCGTAAGGTATAGAGAGTCTCACTGACACAAATAACATTATAATTTAGAATTATAGGTTTCTTTAGTTAATTAGACTTTATATCTAAATGCTATTAGTGGTGCCTCCTTAAGATGGGGAACTTGTGGAGCTGGCTATTGGTTGGTGACACTCAAAAAACTCAATACCACCTTCATTGGCAACTGAAAAGATAGAAGTCAGGTTAGAAGTGGAAATTGGAAAACAAGCAAGTGGGGAAGGGAGAATAAGTAACAGCAATCAGGGATGCTGATAAAACCATAGAAAAGATACAGCACCGAAAGGGGCCATTCGGCCCATCGTGTCCGCGCCGGCTCGAAGAACAACCAGGCGCCCATCCTAATCCCACCTTCCAGCACCCGGACCGCAGCCCTGCAGCTCACAGCACTTTAGGTGCAGGTCCAGGTGCCTCTACCACCAATTCAGGCAGCGAATTCCACACACCCACCACCCTCTGAGTAAAAAAAGTTTTCCCTCATGTCCCCTCGAATCCTCCCGCCAATCAGCTTAAATCTATGTCCTCTAGTTCTTGAACTCTGATGCCTGTCACAGAGATAATTAGCGGGCTTTAATGCCCCGCAAACTGTGGTTTTTTTTTTGAAAAGCTGCAGAGAGGTGAAAACCACTGAACGACATTGAAAGATCGGTGAAGAAAAGGCATTAAAAAGGAGATCGGGCCATGGAATAGCTCGGGGGGGGGGGGGAGGGGGGGGGGGGGGGGGGGGGAGGGGGGGGGGGGGGAGGGGGGGGGGGGGGGGAGGGGGCAAAGGTCAGGCTCGCGCAGGCGCACGGCGAGTGACCGCTCGAGCTGACATGCGCACGGCCGTCATCCGGAGCAACCGTCCGACCGTTGGCGAGACCCGGATTTAACGGTTAACGGAAGGGATTCAAATGACCAACTCCGCTCCCCTCACCGCCCCCCGCCCCGGTTCTTTTAATCTCGGTAACTATATATATATTTATTTATTTATATATTAGTATGTGACGGCCGTTATTGTATAAGTTTTGAAACGTACCGACGGTTGCGGGAAGGCGTGTGATTCGGAGAGGCCCCGGGATCCTCCCGCCCTCGCTGCAGAGACGCCCTGTTATTATCAGTCGTAATAATAATTTCCCCCTCCGTCGCTCAGATTCCTTGTTGCCCGACACTGCGGCTGGATTTCCGCCTGGTCCGGTTCGCCCCTCACTCGCCGCGGCAGAAGCTGCTGTAACCCGAACAAAACGCACCCTCTGACCCTCCCTCCAGCCGCAGCTGCCGCTGGGCCGTGCGCAGGCGCCCTCTGTCGCCTCGTCACTGGGGGGGGGGGGGGAGGAGGGGGAGGGGGGGACGGAGTTGCGCATGCGTGGTGTGGGCTGTGACTTGCAGCATTGCTCTCAGAAGCAAATCACTGCGGAGGCCGGGGATGTGAATTAAAATCAGAAAATGCTGGAAGTACTCAGCAAGTGAGGGCAGCATCTGTGGAGAAGGAAACAGAGTTAACGTTTCAGGTCGAAGACACAACTGGAAGATGTTAAAGTTTTTAAGCAAGTACAGAGCCAGGGAAAGGGGGGAGGAAAGAACAGAAGGGAAGGTCTGTGATGGGGTGGAGGGCAGGAGTGATTAAATGACAGAAGGGAAGGTCTGTGATGGGGTGGAGGGCAGGAGTGATTAAATGACAGAAGGGAAGGTCTGTGATGGGGTGGAGGGCAGGAGTGATTAAATGACAGAAGGGAAGGTCTGTGATGGGGTGGAGGGCAGGAGTGATTAAATGACAGAAGGGAAGGTCTGTGATGGGGTGGAGGGCAGGAGTGATTAAATGACAGAAGGGAAGGTCTGTGATGGGGTGGAGGGCAGGAGTGATTAAATGACAGAAGGGAAGGTCTGTGATGGGGTGGAGGGCAGGAGTGATTAAATGACAGAAGGGAAGGTCTGTGATGGGGTGGAGGGCAGGAGTGATTAAATGACAGAAGGGAAGGTCTGTGATGGGGTGGAGGGCAGGAGTGATTAAATGACAGAAGGGATGATGGTGCAAGGCAAGGGGGGTGGGAATGGGAGAGGTTAAGAAACAAAAGATTGGTCTAGCTCCCTTTCCCCTGGCTCTCTATTTGCTTAAAAGCTTTAACATCTTCCAGTTCTGACGAAAGGCCATCGACCTGAAACATTAACTGTTTCTTTCTCCACAGATGCTGCCTGACTTGCTGAGCTTTTCCAGCATTTTCTGTTTTTATTCGAGCCATTCTCTCTCTCTCTCTCTCTAAGGCGTGTGAGCTCCTGAGTGCCTTTTCTAAATTACCCGATGGGTGTCATCAACCCAAATAAAAGAAATCTAACAAAAAGCCCCCCCCCCCACTTTTCAGAGGGGCACAAACAATAAACACCCAAATCCTACCAAAGAAAGGAAACTTATCAAATTAAATAATAATGTTGTTTACAGCATCGACTATACACTCCAGTCCCTGCGGTGCCCGCTGGTCGCGGAAGGCCTCAAGTGTATGTTCCTGAGTGTAATATTTCAGAAAATTCCTTTATGATAAATTGTCATTGATTTATAAGGAACGTTTAGTGCATTTTTTTTTGATTTTGCACACACACGAAAATATATGCCAGTCTCCTTACGACACACATCCCAGCCGGGAAGGTTTGTGGGCAATGTACTCGCATGTTAATGCTGACAACTCCCTGTGTATTGCATAACCAAGCTTTACAACAACCTCTCAAGGTGATTCAGAGGGTATGACAGTGTAGTGGTCACGTCATTGGGCTGGACTAATAATCCGCAGAATGTGAGCTCAAATCCCACCATGGCTTCAGATCAAACAGAATCAGGAAATAAAAAGCTGATTCCAGTAAAAGTGACCATGAAGCTGTTGGATTGTCGTGAAAGTGATAAACCACTGCAAAGAACAAGAATAAGACAGCATTGTGGAAGCACTTTCACCACACGGACTGCAATGCTTTAAGAAGAGGGCCCACCACCATCTTCTCGAGGGCAACTGGGGATGGGCAATAAATGTAGGGTTGCCAACTCTGGTTGGAGGCATTCCTGGAGGTTTGATCACGTGACATTCTGTCTTCAACGAATGTTATTGCATTTACCTTATAAAGGTTGGGTCCCCTGTAGTTGAGTATTTTTGCTTGTGGTTTTCACACCAGCAGCTGTTGTGCGAGAAGCTCCAAGAACCAGGAGTAGATGAAGAAAGGAAACTGAGGGAGTAAATCCTCCATTTCAGAGACCCACTGATTGCCGAGACCACCCCATTTCAGAGACCCACTGATTGCCAAGACCCCACCATTTCAGAGACCCCCCCAATTTGAGAGACCCCCGAGTGCAGACTCCCCAGCTCTGATTTCCGACTCTCCGGCCCCGATTTCTGACTCTCCAACCTCAATTCCTAAATCTCCAGTCCCCATTTCAGACACTCCAGCCCTGATTGCTGACTCTGCGGCCCCGATTGCCGACTCTCCAGCCTCGATTCTCAACTCTCCAGCCCGAATTGCCAACTCTCCGGCCCCAATTGCTGACTCTCTGGCCCCAATTGCTGACTCTCTGACCCCGATTGCCGACTCTCCAGCTCTGATTGCCAACTCTCCGGCCCCAATTGTTGACTCTCTGGCCCCAATTTCCGACTTTCTGGCACCGATTGCCGACGACTCTCCAGCCTCAATTGCTGACTCTCCAGCCCTGATTGCCGACTCTCCGGCCCCAATTGCTGACTCTCTGACCCCAATTACCGACTCTCCGGCTCTGATTGCCGACTCTCCGGCTCTGATTGCCGACTCTCCAGCTCTGATTGCCGACTCTCCAGCCCTGATTGCCAACTCTCCGGCCCCAATTGCTGACTCTCTGACCCCAATTACCGACTCTCCAGCCCTGATTGCCGACTCTCCGGCCCCAATTGCTGACTCTCTGACCCCAATTACCGACTCTCCAGCCCTGATTGCCGACTCTCCGGCCCCAATTGCTGACTCTCTGACCCCAATTACCGACTCTCCGGCTCTGATTGCCGACTCTCCGGCTCTGATTGCCGACTCTCCGGCTCTGATTGCCGACTCTCCAGCCGATTGCCGACTCTCCGGCCCCAATTGCTGACTCTCTGACCCCAATTACCGACTCTCCAGCTCTGATTGCCAACTCTCCAGCCCCGATTGCCCACTGTCCGGCCCCCTCCCGATTGCTGGTCACAGCTTTCTGCAGCAACGGTCGGGTGACGTCACCGAGCAGAGGCTTTTCCAGCACCAGCCGTGATGTCACAGAGCGAAGTGAGGGGGGGTGCACGGCAGCGGGAAATTCAAATCACTGATCTCCCAGGCTGCTGGAGGCGGTGCTCAGGAGAGTTATCACCGATTCCAGGATACTCTCAGGCATTCCAGGAACCTGAAATAAATACTGGCCTTAACGTCCAAATCCGAAGAATGAGTTTTTAAAAACTATCTCCTTTCTGGCATTTGCAGAGATGTCAACCTTTAAATATTAAAATCAGTGAGATTGCCGGGGTTGCGGGGGGGGAGAAATCAATGAGAAAGAAATCTGGTCAAGAAATACTCCTCCTGTCACTGTGAACGTGGATCCATTTATTTTGAGGCTCAATGGATTTGCTAATTACGGTGAAGCATCCCATTTCCAAACACCTGGGGATGCACCTGCTGCGATTATTGTACAGAGTTCTAGTAGGAACAGCACAGGAGGAGGCCAGTCAGTCCTGTTGAGTTCTGCTGGACTAGGTTTCTTGGTGTTGCACCAATACTTCCAAATCAAGTTAAAATTATGCTGTGGAGATGAAGCCACTCAGTTGTAAAATCTCGCTAAAAAAAGTCATAATAAGAATAAAACCGGATGGACGACCCGGCATCGGACCACTAGGCACCGGACACGACAAAGGCAAACCAAGCCCAGACGACCCTGCAAAGTCCTCCTCACTAACATCTGGGGACTTGTGCCAAAATTGGGAGAGCTGTCCCACAGACTAGTCAAGCAACAGCCTGACATAGCCATACTCAGAATCATACCTTTCAGCCAACGTCTCAGACTCTTCCATCACCATCCCTGGGTATGTCCTGTCCCACCGGCAGGACAGACCCACGAGAGGTGATGGTACAGTGATATACAGTCAGGAGGGAGTGGCCCTGGACGTCCTCAACATTGACTCTGGACCCCATGAAATCTCATGACATCAGGTCAAACATGGGCAAGGAAAACCCCTGCTGATTACCACCTACCGCTGATGAATCAGTCCTCCTCCATGTTGAACACCACTTGGAGGAAGCACTGAGGGTAGCAAGGGCACAGAATGTACTCTGGGTGGGGGACTTCAATGTCCATCACCAAGAGTGGCTCGGTAGCACCACGACTGACCGAGCTGGCCGAGTCCTGAAGGACATAGCTGCCATACTGGGCCTGCGGCAGGTGGCGAGCGAACCAACATGAGGGAAAAACCTACTTGACCTTGTCCTCACCAATCTACCTGTTGCAAATGCATCTGTCCATGACAGTATTGGTAGGAGTGACCACCGCATAGTCCTCGTGGAGACGAAATCCTGTCTTCGCACTGAGGATACCATCCAAAGTGTCGTTTCAGAACAGATCTAGCAGCTCAAAATTGGGCACCTATGAGGTGCTGTGGGCGATCAGCAGCAGCAGAGTTGTATTCCACCAAAATCTATAACCTCATGGCCCGGCATATTTCTCACTCTACCATTACCAACAAGCCAGGGATCAACCCTGGTTCAGTGAGGAGTGTAGAAGAGCATGCCAGGAGTAGCACCAGCCGTAACTAAAAATGAGGTGCCAACCTGGTGAAGCTACAACTCAGGACTACATGCATGCTAAACAGCGGAAGCAGCATGCTATAGACAGAGCTAATTGATTCCACAACCAACGGATCAGATCAAAGGTCTGCAGTCCTGCCACATCCAGTCGTGAATGGTGGTGGACAATTAAACAACTAACAGGAGGAGGAGGCTCTGTAAAAATCCCCATCCTCAATGATGGCAGAGTCCAGCACGTGAGTGCAAAAGACTAGGCTGAAGCGTTTGTAACCATCTTCAGCCAGAATCATAGAATCATAGAAGTTTACAACATGGAAACAGGCCCTTCGGCCCAACATGTCCATGTCGCCCAGTTTATACCACGAAGCTAGTCCCAATTGCCTGCACTTGGCCCATATCCCTCTATACCCATCTTACCCATGTAACTGTCCAAATGCTTTTTAAAAGACAAAATTGTACCCACCTCTACTATTGCCTCTGGCAGCTCGTTCCAGACACTCACCACCCTTTGAGTGAAAAAATTGCCCCTCTGGACCTTTTTGTATCTCCCCCCTCTCACCTTAAATCTATGCCCCCTCGTTATAGACTCCCCTACCTTTGGGAAAAGATTTTGACGACCTTATCTATGCCCCTCATTATTTTATAGACTTCTATAAGATCACCCCTAAACCTCCTACTCTCCAGGGAAAAAAGTCCCAGTCTATCTAACCTCTCCCTATAAGTCAAACCATCAAGTCCCGGTAGCATCCTCGTAAATCTTTTCTGCACTCTTTCTAGTTTAATAATATCCTTTCTATAGTAGGGAGACCAGAACTGTACACAGTATTCCAAGTGTGGCCTTACTAATGTCTTGTACAACTTCAACAAGAAATCCCAACTCCTGTATTCAATGTTCTGACCAATGAAACCAAGCATGCGGAATGCCTTCTTCACCACCCTATCCACCTGTGACTCCACTTTCAAGGAGCTATGAACCTGTACTCCTAGATCTCTTTGTTCTATAACTCTCCCCAACTCCCTACCATTAACGGAGTAGGTCCTGGTCCGATTCGATCTACCAAAATGCATCACCTCACATTTATCTAAATTAAACTCCATCTGCCATTCATCGGCCCACTGGCCCAATTTATCAAGATCCCGTTGCAATCCTCGATAACCTTCTTCACTGTCCACAATGCCACCAATCTTGGTGTCATCTGCAAACTTACTAACCATTCCTCCTAAATTCTCATCCAAATCATTAATATAAATAACAAATAACAGCGGACCCAGCACCGATCCCTGAGGCACACCGCTGGTCACAGGCCTCCAGTCTGAAAAATAACCCTCTACAACCACCCTCTGTCTTCTGTCGTCAAGCCAATTTTGTATCCAATTGGCTACCTCACCTTGGATCCCGTGAGATTTAACCTTATGTAACAACCTACCATGCGGTACCTTGTCAAAGGCTTTGCTAAAGTCCATGTAGACCACGTCTACTGCACAGCCCTCATCTATCCTCTTGGTTACCCCTTCAAAAAACTCAATCAAATTCGTGAGACATGATTTTCCTCTCACAAAACCATGCTGATTGTTCCTAATCAGTTCCTGCCTCTCCAAATGCCTGTAGATCCTGTCTCTCAGAATACCCTCTAACAACTTACCCACTACAGATGTCAGGCTCACCGGTCTGTAGTTCCCAGGCTTTTCCCTGCTGCCCTTCTTAAACAAAGGCACAACATTTGCTACCCTCCAATCTTCAGGCACCTCACCTGTAACTGTCGATGATTCAAATATCTCTGCTTGGGGACCCGCAATTTCCTCCCTAACCACCCATAACGTCCTGGGATACATTTCATCAGGTCCCGGAGATTTATCTACCTTGATGCGCGTTAAGACTTCCAGCACCTCCCTCTCTGTAATATGTACACTCCTCAAGACATCACTATTTATTTCCCCAAGTACCCTAACATCCATGCCTTTCTCAATCGTAAATACCGATGTCAAATATTCATTCAGGATCTCACCCATCTCTTGTGGTTCCGCACATAGATGACCTTGTTGATCCTTAAGAGGCCCTACTCTCTCCCTAGTTACTCTTTTGCCCTTTATGTACTTGTAGAAGCTCTTTGGATTCTCCTTTGCCTTATCTGCCAAAGCAATCTCATGTCCCCTTTTTGCCCTCCTGATTTCTCTCTTAACTCTACTCCGGCAATCTCTATACTCTTCAAGGGATCCACTTGATCCCAGCTGCCTATGCATGTCATATGCCTCCTTCTTCTTTTTGACTAGGGCCTCAATCTCCCGAGTCATCCAAGGTTCCCTACTTCTACCAGCCTTGCCCTTCACTTTATAAGGAATGTGCTTACCCTGAACCCTGGTTAACACTCTTTTGAAAGCCTCTCACTAACCAGACGTCCCTTTGCCTGCCAACAGGCTCTCCCAATCAACTTCTGAAAGTTCCTGTCCAATACCATCAAAATTGGCCTTTCCCCAATTTAGAATTTTAACTTTTGGGCCAGACCTATCATTCTCCATAGCTATCTTAAAACTAATGGAATTATGATCACTGGTCCCAAAGTGATCCCTCACTAACACTTCTGTCACCTGCCCTTCCTTATTGCCCAAGAGGAGGTCAAGTTTTGCCCCCTCTCTCGTCGGGCCATCCACATACTGAATGAGAAATTCCTCCTGAATACACTCAACAAATTTCTCTCCATCCAAGCCCCTAATGCTATGGCTGTCCCAGTCAATGTTGGGAAAGTTAAAGTCCCCCACTATTACCACCCTATTTTTCTTGCAGCTGTCTGTAATCTCCTTACATATTTGCTCCTCAATTTCCCGTTGACTATTTGGGGGTCTGTAGTACAATCCTATCAAAGTGATCTCTCCCTTCTTATTTTTCAGTTCTACCCATATAGACTCAGTGGGCGAATCCTCGGATATATCCCCTCTCACTACTGCCGTGATGTTCTCCCTAATCAAGAACGCAACTCCCCCTCCTCTCTTACCTCCTGCTCTATCTTTCCTCTAGCATCTGTACCCTGGAACATTGAGCTGCCAGTCCTGCCCCTCCCTTAGCCATTTTTGGTAATAGCTATAACATCCCAGTCCCATGTACCCATCCATGCCCTGAGTTCATCTGCCTTGCCCATCAGATTTCTTGCATTGAAATAAATGCAGTTTAATCTAGACTTCCCTTGGTCTTTGCCCTGCTTTCTCAGACCATCTGTCCGGTCATGTTTTGTACACTCTCCCTTACTGCCTTTTGTTTCTGTCGCCACTTTACTTCCCACTGACTTCCTGCATCGGTTCCCATCCCCCTGCCACATTAGTTTAAACCCTCCCCAACAGCACTAGCAAACACTCCCCCTAGGACATTGGTTCCAGTCCTGCCCAGATGCAGACCGTCCAATTTGTACTGGTCCCACCTCTCCCAGAACCGGTTCCAATGGCCCAGGAATTTGAATCCCTCCCTCTTGCACCATCTCTCAAGCCACGTATTCATCCTAGCTATCCTGTCATTCCTACTCTGACTAGCCCGTGGCACTGGTAGCAATCCTGAGATTACTACCTTTGAGGTCCTACTTAACTCCTAACTCCCTAAATTCAGCTTGTAGGACCTCATCCCGTTTTTTACCTATATCGTTGGTACCTATATGCACCACGACAACTGGCTGTTCACCCTCCCCCTCCAGAATGTTCTGCAGCCGCTCCGAGACATCCCTGACCCTTGCACCAGGGAGGCAACAGACCATCCTGGAGTCTCGGTTGCGTCCGCAGAAACGCCTGTCTATTCCCCTTACAATCGAGTCCCCGATCACTATAGCTCTGCCACTCTTTTTCCTGCCCACCTGTGCAGCAGAGCCAGCCACGGTGCCATGAACCTGGCCGCTGTCACCTTCCCCTGGTGAGCCATCTCCCCCAACAGTATCCAAAACGGTATACCTGTTTTGGAGGGAGATGACCGCAGGGGACCCCTGCAGTGCCTTCCTACTCTTCCTCTGTCTGTTGGTCACCCATTCACTATCTCCCTCAGTAATTTTTATCTGTGGTGTGACCAACTCACTGAACGTGCTATCCACGACTTCCTCAGCATCGCGGATGCTCCAAAGTGAGTCCATCCGCAGCTCCAGAGCCGTCAAGCGGTCAAACAGTAGCTGCAGCTGGACACACTTCCCGCAGGTGAAGGAACCAGGGATACAGGAAGGATCCCTGAATTCCCACATCCCACAAGAGGAACATGACACGGGTCTGGGATCTCCTGCCATGACTTAACCCTTAAGTTAGCTTAACAACAACTACAATGTCAAGATGGATGATCCATCTCGGCCTCCTCCCGATATCCCCACCATCACAGAAGCCAGTCTTCAGCCAATTCGATTCACTCCACGTGATATCAAGAAATGGCTGAGTGCACTGGATGCAGCAAAGGCTATGGGCCCCAACAACATCCCGGCTGTAGTGCTGAAGACTTGTGCTCCAGAACTAGCTGTGCCTCTAGCCAAGCTGTTCCAGTACAGCTACAATACTGGCATCTACCCGACAATGTGGAAAATTGCCCAGGTATGTCCTGTCCACAAAAAGCAGGACAAATCCAATCCGGCCAATTACCGCCCCATCAGCCTACTCTCAATCAACAGCAAAGTGATGTAAGGTGTCGTCGACAGTGCTATCAAGCGGCACTTACTCACCAATAACCTGCTCACCGATGCTCAGTTTGGGTTCCGCCAGGACCACTCGGCTCCAGACCTCATTACAGCCTTTGTCCAAACATGGACATAAGAGCTGAATTTCAGAGGTGAGGTGAGAGTGACTGCCCTTGACATCAAGGCAGTATTTGACCGAGTGTGGCACCAATGAGCCCTAGTAAAATTGAAGTCAATGGGAATCAGGGGGAAAACTCTCCAGTGGCTGGAGTCATACCTAGCACAAAGTAAGATGGTAGTGGTTGTTGGAAGCCAATCATCTCAGCCCCAGGATATTGCTGCAGGAGTTCCTCAGGGCAGTGTCCTAGGCCCGACCATCTTCAGCTGTTTCATCAATGACCTTCTCTCCATCATAAGGTCATAAATGGGGATGTTCGTTGATGATTTCAGAGTGTTCAGTTCCATTTGCAACCCCTCAAATAATGAAGCAGTCCGAGCCCGCAAGCAGCAAGACCTGGACAACATCCAGACTTGGGCTGATAAGTGGCACATAACATTCGCGCCAGACAAGTGCCAGGCAATGACCATCTCCAACAAGAGAGAGTCTAACCACCTCCCCTTGACATTCAACGGCATTACCATCGCCGAATCCCCCACCATCAACATCCTGGGGGTCATCATTGACCAGAAACTTAACTAGACCAGCCATATAAATACTGTGGCTGCAAGAGCAGGTCAGAGGCTGGGTATTCTGCAGCGAGTGACTCACCTCCTGACTCCCCAAAGCCTTACCACCATCTACAAGGCACAAGTCAGGAGTGTGATGGAATACTCTCCACTTGCCTGGATGAGTGCAGCTCCAACAACACTCAAGAAGCTCCACACCATCCAGGACAAAGCAGCCCGCTTGATTGGCACCCCATTCACCACCCTAAACATTCACACCCTTCACCACTGGTGCACTGTGACTGCAGTGTGTACCATCCACAGGATGCACTGCTGCAACTCGCCAAGGCTTCTTCGACAGCACCTCCCAAACCCACGACCTCTACCACCTAGAAGGTCAAGAGCAGCAGGCACATGGGAACAACACCACCTGTACGTTCCCCTCCAAGTCACACACCATCCTGAGTTGGAAATATATCGCCGTCCCTTCATCGTCGCTGGGTCAAAATCCTGGAACTCGCTTCCTAACAGCACTATGGGAGAACCGTCACTACATGGACTGCAGCGGTTCAAGAAGGTGGCTCACCACCACCTTCTCAAGGGCAATTAGGGATGGGCAATAAATGCCAGCCTCGCCAGCGATGCCCACATCCCATGAACGAATTAAAAAAAAGCCAAAAAGCTAACTGAAACCTTTGAACCGATTTAAAGTTTTACACAGAAACTAAATAACTGCTAGTGTGCATGGTGATGTGACAAACCCAAAGCAGCTCCTATTACCTGACAGTGCTGGGAGTAACTAGGACTGGTGTCAGTCTGATATCGGCCCTCAGACTCGCACAGATTCTCTAACGTTCTCTCTACCTGGCACCACACCTGGCGTGGGGCAGTGCCGCGTCTTAACTGGGCTGGGCTGGGCTGGGCTTAACTGGGCTGCTGCTTGTCCTGCCCTTACGACTCCCACTTCGGTCACTCAGTGCATTATATTTCCAGTTAATTCCCATTGATATCCTCGCCACCGACTCCATCCCCCTTCCCTGCCACTGACTCAGTTTGAACCAGACTGTTTGGAACTTTGGCGTCTTATTTGACCCCAGGTTTCTGATCCAATCTCCTTTCCATCACAAAGATCGTCTGCTTCCACACCCAATTACATCATCCTCATTCGCCCCTACCACACCCCATCTGTTGCTGAAACCCTCATCCGTGCCTTTGTCCCTTCCAGACTCCACTATTCCAATGCTCTTCTGGCCGGCCTCCCACCCTCCACCCTCCATCAACTTTAGCTCATCCAAAACTCTGTCCTTATCCTATCTTGCTTCGGCCCACACATCCACCCCCCACCCCCCCACCCAGTTCTTGATGACCTACATTGCGGTCCCACAATGCTTCCAATTTAAAATTCTCATTTTGTGTTTAAATTCCTCCATGGCCTCACCCGTCTGTATCCCTCTAATCACATCCAGCCCTACAACCCTGCATCCCCCGCCCACTGAACTCTCCGTTCCTCTGTCTGGCCTCTTGTTATTCCCCTCCCCTCCCCACTTTGCCTCACCAATGGCGGCCGTGCCTTCAGCTGCCTAGGTCCTAAGCTCTGGAATTCCCTCCCTAAAGCCTTCTGCCTCTCTATCCCCCTCTTCTCTTTTAAGACCCCTCCTTAAAACCCATCCCTGTGACCAAGTTTTTGGTCACCCCCTCCAAATATTTCCTTATTTGTTTCGTTGTCCATTTTTTTCCCTATGCCTCTTTCTTTTCTATGTTATAGGTGCTATATAAATGCAAGTTGTTATTCTCTACACAGGTACATACTGCTTTACCTTACACCAGTTTTAGCACTCGTGAAAATCCACTGATTCTGAGTGTTAAACTCTATGGATGTAATGCTTCAAGCAACAACAACAACTTGCATTTATATAGCGCAGAGCTTAGGGCCCAGGCAGCTGAAGACATGGCCGCCAATGATGGAGCCATGGAAATCGGGAATGCGCAAGAGGCCAGAATTGGAGGAGCGCAGAGATCTCGGAGGGTTGTTGGGCTGGAGGATATTAGAAATACGGAGGGGTGATGCCATGGAGGGATTTGAAAACAAGAATAAGAATTTTAAAATCGAAGCTTTGCTGGACCGGGAGCCAATGTAGGTCAGCAAACACGGGGGGTGATGGGTGAACGGGACTTGGTGCAAGTTAGGATACAGGCAGCAGAGTTTTGGATGAGCTCAAGAGGGTGCAATGTGGAGGGCCGGCCAGGAAAACATTGGAATAGTCAAGTCTAGAGGTAACAAAGGCATAGATGAGGGTTTCAGCAGCAGATGAGCTGAGGCAGGGGCGGAGACAGGTGATGTTACAGAGGTGATGGAGAGAACATAGGGTCGCATGCTCAGCTCAGGGTCAAATAGGACACCAAGGTCGCGAACGGTCTGGTTCAGCCTCAGACAGTGGCCAAGCAGAGGGATGGAGTCGGCGGCTAGGGAATGGAGTTTGTGGCAGGGACAGAAGACAATGGCTTCGGTCTTCCCAATATTTAACTGGAGGAAATTTTTGCTCATAGTTGTCGGACAAGCAGCGTAACAAATGAGAGACGGTGGAGAGGTCGAGATAGGTGGTGGTGAGGTAGAGCTTGGTGTCGTCAGTGTACATTTGGAACCTGACATTGTGTTTTCGGATGATGTCACCGAGGGGCAGCTTGTAGATAAGAAATAGAATGGGGCCAAGGATAGATCCTTGGGGGACTCCAGAGGTAATGGTGCGGGAGTGGGAAGGGAAGCCATTGCAGGTGATTCTCTGGCTACAACTGGATAGATAGGAATGGAACCAGGTGAGCGCAGTCAAACCCAGCTGGACGATGGAGGAGAGGCGTTGGAGGAGGATGGTGTGGTCAACTGTATCAAAGGATGCAGACAGGTGGAGAACGATGAGGAGGGATAGTTTACCACTGTCACGTTCACATAGGATCTCATTTGAGACTTTGATAAGGGCCGTTACAGTGGTGATGGAAACCTAATTGGAGGGGTTCAAACATGGAGTTGCGGGAAAGATGGGCACGGATTTGGGAGGTGACAACACGTTCAAGGACTTTGGAAAGGAAAGGGAGGTTGGAGATGGGGCGGTACTTTGCAAGGACAGAGGGGTCAAGGGTGGGTTTTTTGAGGAGGGGTGTGATGACGGCAGATTTGAAGGGGAGGGGGACAGTACCTGAGGATAGGGAACCGTTAACAATATCAGCTAACGTGGGGGCCAGGAAGGGAAGTTGGGTGGTCAGCAGTTTGGTGGGAATAGAGTGAGCAGAAAGTGGGCTTGATGAGGGCAGGATGAGCTCGGAGAGGGCATATGGGGAGATAGGAGAGCTGTGTGCATCAGTCCTATAATTAAAGTATTGTTCATAGGAACATAGGAACAGGAGTAGGCCATTCAGCCCCTCGTGCCTGCTCTGCCATTTGATAAGATCATGGCTGATCTGTGATCTAACTCCATATACCTGCCTTTGGCCCATGTCCCTTAATACCTTTGGTTGCCAAAAAGCTATCTATCTCAGATTTAAATTTAGCAATTGAGCTAGTATCAATTGCCGTTTGCGGAAGAGAGTTCCAAACTTCTACCACCCTTTGTGTGTAGAAATGTTTTCTAATCTTGCTCCTGAAAGGTCTGGCTCTAATTTTTAGACTGTGCCCCCTACTCCTAGAATCCCCAACCAGCGGAAATAGTTTCTCTCTATCCACCCTATCCGTTCCCCTTAATATCTTATAAACTTCGATCAGATCACCCCTTAACCTACTAAACTCCAGAGAATACAACCCCAATTTGTGTAATCTCTCCTCGTAACTTAACCCTTGAAGTCCGGATATCATCCTAGTAAACCTACGCTGCACTCCCTCCAAGGCCAATATGTCCTTCCGAAGGTGCGGTGCCCAGAACTGCTCACAGTACTCCAGGTGCGGTCTAACCAGGGTTTTGTATAACTGCAGCATAACTTCTGCCCCCTTGTACTCTGGCATCGATATCGATTAGTTATTCCACCAGTGAGAATGTCATGTTTGACTTAGATGGCTGAACTGATGCATTAACATTTACCTGAGGAAGGAGGAAGCCTCCGAAAGCTTGTGAATTTAAAATAAAATTGCTGGACTATAACTTGGTGTTGTAAAATTGTTTACAAGCATTAACATTCGACCACGATTGCTCGAGGCTGTCAGCTGAACAAAATCTGATAGGTGTTAAAACATTGAATACCTTTGAAAAATAGCAGAGCCACTTAAATCCTCACTGCTTCCAGGCTTTCTACATATTTTCTGAGCAACAAAAACAATTTTCGTAATGTGATACGAGGTATAATTGTTCAGCAAGTCATTGATTGATGACTGTGAGAGGCACATATCGATTAAAGTCTGGCCATTCAGCTTAGTAGGTATTGATGGATTTCAGAATGAGCTCCTTTGTTCTGTGGAGATACATTAAAACTGCAATCTCCTTCCCCCCTCCCCCCGGAACAGCACAGTGCTCCCAAATTACTTCTCATACAGTTAAAGGAGCCTACCTGTTAGTTTTCTTCCCGGCGATATTTTAAAATTCTCATCCTTGTTTTCAAATCCCTCCATGGTCTCATCCCTCCCTACCTCTGTAACCTCCTCCAGCCCTACGACCCTCCGAGATCTCTGCGCTCCTCCAAATCTTGCCTCTTGCTCACCCCGATCTTAATTGCTCCACCTTTGGCGGCCGTGCCTTCAGCTGCCTAGGCCCCAAGCTCTGGAATTCCCTCCCTAAACCTCTTTGCCTCTCAACCTTTAAGATGCTCCTTAAAACCTATCTCTTTGATCAAGTTTTTGGTCACCAGTCCTAATATCTCCTTATGTAGCTTAGCGTCAAATTTTGTCTGATTTTGCTCTAATGAAGCGCCTTGGGACATTTTACGACATTAAAGGCGCTGTATGAATGCAAGTTGTTGTTGATAAATAAAATTTCAGGAGCTGGTTTGGTATGCTCGTTCTGTTTCCTTCCCCCACCCCCACTGCTTTCCTTTTATTTTGTAGCATTCTGATTAGAACGGTCAACACAAATGAATGATGGGGGTCAGCTGAATGCGAGTGCAAGCTGCACTCCCGAAACAGACCACTCCCCCACTGCAAACAGACAAGTCTTCATCACAGAGAGTGTTTCAAAGACATTTTATAACAGGTTTGTTTATCCTGGTCCAGTAATATTTCCAACGCATTTATTTAGTGATCAGAACGAGAGCTGGATAAAGAATTCTTGGGGCCCTGGACAATTCCTCCCCCCCCCCCCAATCCATTAAAACATGAACATGTAGTAAAATGCATGACGAAATAGGCTCGTAGAATTAACTTGCATTAATAATAAAGCAAATCGTTCTGCATAACGTTGAGTTTTACCAGGTGCCCCATATTTGCACAGGACCCCTGATGGGTGCCCCATATTTGCACAGGACCCCTGATGGGGGCCCCATATTTGGCTGTGGCCCTTAGGCAACATTTATTATGCTAATCGAGGTGTTCAAAATGATAAAGGGATTTGATAGGGCAGATACAGAGAAACTATTTCCTATAGTGGGGGAATCCAGAACAAGGGGGCATAATCTTAAAATTAGAGCTAGGCCGATCAAGAGTGGAATCAGGAATCACTTTTTCAAACAAAGGGTAGTGGAAATCTGGAACTCTCTCCCCAAAAGACTGGATGCTGGGGGACAATTGAAATTTTCAAGACTGAGATCGATAGATTTTTGTTGGCTAAGGGTATAGAGGAGATGGAGCAAAGACGGGTAAATGGAGTTAAGATACAGACCAGCCATGATCTAATTAAATGGCAGGACAGTCTCGAGGGGCTGAATGGCCGCCTCCTGTTCTTACGTTCCTAGAGCAGCTCAATCGCCCATTATCGAACCCTCCCGATTCTCACTACCATTGAAATCAGTGAATGGGTTCTATCACAGGCAGGTGATCCACCCAATTGTGAAGGGGAGAATTATCCCAAGCGGTACTACCTCTGAGGTTGTCCTCAGTAAGCCCAATCTATTGGGCAAGCTGTCTGGCCTTTACTACAAGCAAAACCATCGCCTCCAAGTTCCCCTCCAAGTCATGCAGCATTCTGACTTGGAGATACGTCACCGTTCCTTCATCGTCGCTGGATCAAAATCCTGTAACTCCCTTCCTAACAGCACTGTGGGAGAACCTTCACCACACGGACTGCAGCGGTTCAAGAAGGCGGCTCACCACCACCTTCTCAAGGACAATTTGGGATGGGCAATAAATGCTGGCCTTGCCAGCGACATTCATATACTGAGAATGAATAAAAGATAACTGCTGAGAGGTTTGTTCCTCTTTCTTATTGAGGTAAATCATCTTATCACTACTTCATCTGGCTGTAGTAATTCTATTATATTCACTTGCTTCAGCTTAGCATTAACAGTGCATTCATGGGGGGAGTTTTGCCTCATCATTCAGCCTCATTGACAGTGTACGGTGCATGTTTATTTTCCCCCAGGTACGAATGTTAGCGTCGGCTAATTGTTGAAATTCCCATGTGCTTTCACTTTGCCATTTCCCCATAATCTCTGGGGTTTACTGGCACTGTCAAAGCAAACTGTAATTGGATTGGATTTGTCAGGTCACATGCACGCTGCAGCTCATTCGCTGCCATTGATGAGGTTTGTAGCGGGATCCATGAAAAATTAATGTGGCTCAGCCCCTCGGCTTGGCTTTGCTTGATGCATCAGTAAGATAGGGAATAGTCAAAAAACTGCTTCAGTGCATTGAAGTTTTGCATTATCATTGTGTTCAAATCCCTCTATGACCTCACCCCTCCCTATCTCTGTTACCTCAAACCCTACAACCCTCCGAGATCTCTGCGCTCCTCCAATTCTGCCCTCTTGTGCGGCCTCGATTTTCATCGCCCCACCATTGGCAGCCATGCCTTCAGCCGTCTAGGCCCTAAGCTCTGGACTTCCCTCCCTAACCTGTCTGCCTCTCTACCTCTCTTTCCTTCTTTAAGACATAGACATAGAGAAAATGTTTCCACTTGCGGGGGAGTCCAAAACTAGACATCATCAATATAAGATAGTCACTAATAAGTCCAATGGAGAATTCAGGAGAAACCCAAAGATTGCTAAGAATGTGGAACACATTTATTCTTTACACCCCTAGCAAGAAACGGTGTAAGGATAAAACCAACAACTACAGGCCCAGTCAGTTTAATCTCGGTGGTGGGGAAATTTTAGAAACGATAATCTGGGACAGAATTAACAGTCACTTGGACGAGTGTGGATTGATTAGGGAAAGCCAGCAGGGATTTGTTAAAGGCAAATCGTATTTAACCAACTTGATTGAGTTTTTTGATGAGGTAACAGAGAGGGTCGACGGGAGCGATGCAGTTGATGTGGTGTATATGGACTTTCAAAAGGCGTTTGATAAAGTGCTGCATAATAGGCTTGTCATCAAGATTGAAGCCCATGGAATAAACGGGGCAATAGCAGCATGGGTACAGAATTGGCTAAGTAACAGGAAACAGAGAGTAGTGCTGAATGGTTGTTTTTCGGACTGGAGGGAGGTGTACAGTGGTGTTCCCCAAGGCTCAGTACTAGGACCACTGCTTTTCTTGATATATATTAATGACTTGGACTTGGGTGTACAGGGCACAATTTCAAAATTTGCAGATGACACAAAACTTGGAAGTGTAGTGAACAGTGAGGAGGATAGTGATAGACTTCAAGAGGATATGGACAGGCTGGTGGCATGGGCGGACACATGGCAGATGAAATTTAACGCAGAAAAATGTGAGGTGATACATTTCGGTAGGAAGAATGAGGAGAGGAAATATAAACTAAAGGGCACAATTCAAAAAGGGGTACAGGAACAGAGAGATCTGGGGGTATATGTACATAAATCGTTGAAGGTGGCAGAGCAGGTTGAGAAAGTGGTTAAAAAAGCATACGGGATCCTGGGCTTTATAAATAGAGGCATAGAGTACAAAAGCAAGGAAGTCATGATGAACCTTTATAAAATACTGGTTCGGCCACAACTGCAGCATTGTGTCCAGTTCTGGGCAACGGACTTTAGGAAAGATGTGAAGGCCTAAGATAGGGTGCAGGAGAGATTTACTAGAATAATTCCAGGGATGAGGGACTTTAATTATGTGGATAGACTGGAGAAGCTGGGGTTGTTCTCCTTGGAACAGAGAAGATTGAGAGGAGATTTGATAGAGGTATTCAAAATCATGAAGGGTCCAGACAGAGTAGATAGAGAGAAACTGTTCCCATTGGCGGAAAGGTCAAGGACCAGAGGACATAGATTTAAGGTGATTGGCAAAAGAAACAAAGGTGACATGAGGAAAAACTTTTTTGACACAGCAAGTGTTTACACATCTGGAATGCACTGCCCGAGGGGGTGTTTGAGGCAGATTCAATCATGGCCTTCAAAAAAGAACTAGATAAATACTTGAAAGGAAAAAATTTGCAGGGCTATGGGGATAGGGCGGGGGAGTGGAACGAACTGGATTGTTCTTGCATAGAGCCGGCACGGACTCAATGGGCCGAATGGCCTCCTTCCATGCTGTAACCTTTCTATGATTCTACACTACCACAAGGAGTAGTTGAGGCAAATGGTATACGTGCATTTAAGGGGGAGCTAGACAAACACACAAAGGAGAAAGGAATAGAAGGATATGCTGATAGGGGTTGATGAAGTAGGGAGGGAAGAGGCTCGTGTGGAGAATAAATGCTGGCATAGACCAGTTGGGCCGAATGGCCTGTTTTTGTGCTGTAGAGGCGATGTAAGGCTCTTTAAAACCTACCTCTTTGTATCTCCTAATGTGGCTCAGTGTCAAATTTTGATGGATAACGCTCCTGTGAAGCACCTTGAGATGTTTTCCTCTGCTGAAGGCACTAAATAAATGCAAGTTGTTGTTGATATATATTACACTTAAATCCAATATTAGAACATAGGAACATAAGAACATAAGAAATTGGAGCAGGAGTAGGCCAATCGGCCCCTCGAGCCTGCTCCGCCATTCAATAAGATCATGGCTGATCTGATCCCAACCACAAATCTAAAGAACACAAGAAGTCGGAGCAGGACCCGGCCACATAGCCCCTGGGCCCTCTCCGCCACCCACAGGGCATTGACCGATCCGAACTCAGCTTCATGTCCAATTTCCTGCCCGCTCCCCATAACCCCTAATTCCCTTTACTTCTAGGAAACTGTCTATTTCTGTTTTAAATTTATCTAATGATGTAGCTTCCACAGCTTCCTGGGGCAGCAAATTCCACAGACCGACCACCCTCTGAGTGAAGAAGTTTCTCCTCATCTCAGTTTTGAAAGAGCAGCCCCTTATTCTAAGATTATGCCCCCTAGTTCTAGTTTCACCCATCTTTGGGAACATCCTTACTGCATCCACCCGATCAAGACCCTTCACAATCTTATATGTTTCAATAAGATCGCCTCTCATTCTTCTGAACTCCAATGAGTAGAGTCCCAATCTACTCAACCTCTCCTCATATGTCCGCCCCCTCATCCCCGGGATTAACCGAGTGAACCTTCTTTGTACTGCCTCGAGAGCAAGTATGTCTTTTCTTAAGTATGGAGGCCAAAACTGTATGCAGTATTCCAGGTGCGGTCTCACCAATACCTTATATAACTGCAGCAATACCTCCTTGTTTTTATATTCTATCCCCCTAGCAATAAAAGCCAACATTCCGTTGGCTTTCTTGATCACCTGCTGCACCTGCATACCAACTTTTTGATTTTCTTGCACTAGGACCCCCAGATCCCTTTGTACTGCAGTACTTTCCAGTCTCTCGCCATTAAGAAAATAACTTGCTCTCTGATTTTTCCTGCCAAAGTGCATAACCTCACATTTTCCAATATTATATTGCATCTGCCAAATCTCCGCCCACTCACCCAGCCTGTCTATATCCCCTTGCAGGTTTTTTATGTCCTCCTCACTCTCTACTTTCCCTCCCATCTTTGTATCATCTGCAAATTTTGATATGTTGCACTCGGTCCCCTCCTCCAAATCGTTAATATAGATTGTAAAGAGTTGGGGACCCAGCACCGACCCCTGTGGAACACCACTGGTTACTGGTTGCCAGTCCGAAAATGAACCATTTATCCCAACTCTCTGCCTCCTGTTCGATAACCAATCCTCCACCCATGCCAGAATATTACCCCCAATCCCGTGATTTTTTATCTTAAGTAATAATCTTTTATGTGGCACCTTGTCGAATGCCTTCTGGAAGTCTAAATACACTATGTCCACTGGTTCCCCTTTATCCACCCTATACGTTATATCCTCGAAGAACTCAAGCAAATTTGTCAGACATGACTTCCCCTTCATAAAGCCATGCTGACTTTGTCCTATTAAATTATGCTTATCTAAATGTTCCGTTACTGTCTCCTTAATAATAGACTCCAAAATTTTACCCACCACAGATGTTAAGCTAACTGGCCTATAATTTCCAGCCTTCTGCCTACTACCCTTTTTAAATAACGGTGTTACATTAGCAGTTTTCCAATCTGCCGGGACCTCTCCTGAGTCCAGGGAATTTTGGAAAACTATCACCAAAGCATCCACAATCCCTACTGCCACTTCCCTCAAGACCCTAGGATGTAAGCCATCAGGTCCAGGGGATTTATCCGCCTTGAGTCCCATTATTTTACTGAGTACCATCTCTTGAGTGATTTTAATCGTATTTAGCTCCTCCCCCCCGAGAGTCCCCTGTTTGTCCAGTGTTGGGATATTCTTAGTGTCCTCTACTGTAAAGACTGAAACAAAATATTTGTTCAGCATTTTTGCCATCTCCATGTTTCCCACCATTAATTTCCCAGTCTCATCCTCTAAGGGACCTATGTTTGCCTTAGCCACCCTTTTTCTTTTTATATAACTATAGAAACTCTTGCTATCTGTTTTTATATTTTTTGCTAATTTCTTTTCATAATCTAACTTCCCTTTCTTAATCAATCCTTTAGTTACTTTTTGCTGTCTTTTGAAGAATTCCCAATCTTCTATCCTCCCACTAAGTTTGGCTACCTTATATGTCCTTGTTTTTAGTCGGATACTATCCTTGATTTCTTTACTTAGCCACGGGTGGCTGTCATTTCTTTTACACCCTTTTTTCCTCAGTGGAATATATTTATTTTGAAAGTTGTAAAATAACTCCCTAAATGAACACCACTGCTCATGTACCGTCTTACCCTTTAATCTATTTTCCCAGTCCACTTTAATCAATTCCGCTCTCATACCATCATAGTCTCCTTTATTCAAGCTCAGTACGCTTGTTTGAGAATCAACCTTCTCACCCTCTAATTGGATATGGAATTCAACCATGTTGTGGTCGCTCGTTCCAAGGGGATCCTTAACTAGGACATTATTAATTAATCCTGACTCATTACACAGGACCAGGTCCAAGGTTGCCTGCCCCCTTGTAGGATCAGTTACATACTGCTCAAGAAATCCATCCCTGATGCACTCAATGAACTCGTCCTCAAGGCTGCTCTGCCCAATTTGATTTGTCCAGTTAATATGATAATTAAAATCCCCCATAATTATGGCTGTTCCCTTATTACATGCCCCGACTATCTCCTGATTAATACTTCTTCCAGCAGAGTTGCAACTATTAGGAGGCCTATATACTACGCCCACTAATGTTTTTTTCCCTTATTATTCCTTATCTCCACCCAAACTGTTTCATTATCTTGATGCTTTGTCCCAATATCATTTCTCTGTATTACAGTGATTCCTTCCTTTATTAACATAGCCACCCCACCTCCCCTTCCTTCCTGCCTGTCCTTCCTGATTGTTAAATACCCTGGCATATTTAATTCCCAGTCGTTGTCACCCTGCAGCCATGTTTCTGTAATGGCCACAAGATCATACCCATACGTAGTTATTTGTGCCGTTAACTCGTCCATTTTATTACGAATGCTACGTGCATTCAGATAAAGAACTTTCAAATCTGTTTTGTGACGCTTAGTTCCTGCTTTTTCCTTTTTTAACACTTTACCTATTACTCCATACCTTCTGTCCCTTCCTGTTACGCTTTCCTCTCTCTCCCTGCTCAGGTTCCCAACCCCCTGCCACTTTAGTTTAAACCCTCCCCAACAGCACTAGCAAACACTCCTCCTAGGACAGCGGTCCCGGCCCTGCCCAGGTGCAGACCATCCGGTTTGTACTGGTCCCACCTCCCCCAGAACCGTTTCCAGTGTCCCAGGAATTTGAATCCCTCCCCCTTGCACCATTCCTCTAGCCACGTATTCATTTGAAATATCCTCCTATTTCTACTCTGACTAGCACGTGGCACTGGCAGCAATCCTGAGATTACTACCTTTGAGGTCCTATTTTTTAATTTACCTCCTAACTCCCTATATTCTGCTTTTAGGACCTCATCCCCTTTTTTACCTATATCGTTGGTGCCTATGTGCACCACGACAGCTGGCTGTTCGCCCTCCCCCTCCAAAATGTTCTGTAGCCGCTCCGAGACATCCTTGATCCTTGCACCAGGGAGGCAACACACCATCCTGGAGTCTCGGTTGCGGCCGCAGAAACGCCTGTCTATTCCCCTTACAATTGAGTCCCCTATCACTATAGCTCTGCCACTCTTTTTCCTCCCAGCCTGTGCAGCAGAGCTACCCGTGGTGCCAGGAAGTTGGCTGCTGCTGCCTTCCCCTGATAAGTCATCCCCCCCAACAGCATCCAAAGTGGCATATCTGTTTGAGAGGGGGATGGCCACAGGGGACCCCTGCACTACCTGCCTGCATCTCTTACTCTTCCTGGTGGTCACCCATTCACTTCCTGCCTGTATACCCTTTACCTGCGGTGTGACCAACTCGCTAAACGTGCTATCCACGAGTTTCTCTGCATCGCGAATGCTCCACAGTGAGTCCACCCGCAGCTCCAGCTCCGAGATATGATCGGTCAGTAGCTGCAGGTGGACACACTTCCCGCACACATGGTCGGCAGGGACACTGGTAGTGTCCATGACTTCCCACATCTTGCAGGAGGAGCATATCACGGGTGCGAGGTCTGCTGCCATGACTTGCCTCAGCTTAGTTACCCCTTAGTCACTGGCAGCCTTCCAAATTTTGATATATTTTGATTTTCAATATATTGAAGTTCAACATAAGGAGAGAGTCTACATAGCATTATGTGTATTTAATTTTTGAGCACTCTCACACACAATCACCTCTACTGGTTTTGGTAATTACTTACATGGTCCCTTTAGAGCCACAGTACTTGGAATTACTCACTCTCCCCACTTCTCATGAACGTGATGGAGGGTAGAGGAAGCTACCACCCGCGCTGATCCCAGCAAAAGTGGGGTTGTGTTGGCCCATCTATGCCCATAGCTTTGGGGACAGACAATGCAGAACTTTGCTCTCGTTGGACCAGGCGACAGGGAGAGGAGAATCTTACCCACAAAGCTTGGCCAGCATCACACTTGGCAGAGGATGGCAGAACATAACGCAGGAGGAAGAACATAACAGGGGAAGCTGTGGTGGTGACAGAAAAGTAGACTGACTATTAATCTATTTGCATCTTTCGGGAATACTGCAAATCCACAGTTAGACTAAAAACAAGTATGTTATGATGCAAGTAATAGGGAAAAAGAGGTTTTGGAATGTTATTTGCATCTTAAGCAAATTTTGTAGATTGGTAGGTAAATATTATACCTATTAGGCTTGTATCTTTCAATATGAGTAAGATGTTCCATATTTACATTTCGTGTCAGTCATGTGATATATTGCTTCAATACATTTACTGTATTACAGCAATGAAACAAAGAAAGAGAGAGCATTTATATAGAGCCTTTCACAACCTCAGGAGATCCCAAAGCGCTTTACAGCCCATGCAGTACTTTTGAAGTGTAGTCACTGTTGTAATGTAAGAAACGCAGGGGCCAATTTGCACACAGCTAGGTCTCACAAACAGCAATGTGATAAGGACCAGATAATCTGTTTTAGTGATATTGGTTGAGGGATAAATATTGGCCAGGACAACTCCCCTGCTCTTCTTTGAACTAGTGCCATGGGATTATCTACATCCACCTGAGAGGGCAGATGGGGCCTAGTTGCCCCGAGAAGGTGGTGATGGGCCTTCTCCATGACCTGTTTTAGTCCTTGTGATGATGGTGCTCCCACAATGGTGTTAGATGGGAGATTGACCTCGCGATGATGAAATAACGGCGATATATGTCCAAGTGTGTGACTTTCAAGTGATGGTGTTCCCATGACATTGCTGCTTTTGTCCTTCTCAGTGGTCACAGGGGAAGGAGGTGCTATTGAAGTAACCTTGGTGAGTTGCTGTAATCTGTGGATCGTATGTACTGCAGTTATGTTATATTGGTGATAGAGGGGGCAGATATTGAGTCTGCCGCCAGGGGTGCCGATGAAGTCCTGGAATGTGTCGAGTTTCAATTGTTGTGGCTGCACCATCCAGGCAAGTGGTGAGTATTCCACCACTGTCATGACTTCATAGATGTTGGAGTGGCTCAGAGAGGTCAGGAGGTGAGCCACTGGTCACAGAGTAGCCAGCCTCTGCCCCGTTCTTTTACGGCTTGTCCAGTTAAGTTCTGGTCAACGGCAGCTCCCAGGATGTTGATAATGATGTGGTGACAGGGCAATTGTGATGCCATTGAACATCAGTGGGAGATGGCTGGGCTTTCTCTTATTCGAGATGGTCATCACGTTATGTAGTGCAAATGTTACCAGCCCAAGCCCAGATGTTACCTAGGTGCTGCTGCAGGCTGGCACGGGCTCCTTCATTATCAGAGGAGTTGTGAACACTGGAATCGTCAAGTGATTGTAGATGTCTCTGTTGTCACAAGGTTGTAGCTTCTTACAGTTGATGGATTGATACTGGTGGACTTTATGTTTGTGCTGCAGGACTTTGAACACACCACACAGCAGGTGATCGCATTTGTCTCTGCCACTATTAGTAAATGTGAATGTGCTTGGTGCTGACCCTCTGATTGTTGCAGCATAGTGTCTGTGCCAGTCACCAAGTATTGATCCGAATATGGTGTACACAGATTACATTCAGAGTGTATTTATACAGATACTTTTGCATTCATGCAAAGTGGTTTTGGCTGTGCATGAACACCAATTCTGAAGTATAACTCAGTAGACTACAGAGTGCACTATAGACCTAAGGCGTGAAACCCTCTTCAGGAGGCTGTTGTATATTGAGCCTGGTGATATGGGAGATCTAAATTAAGTTGAAATTGGCAGGTAAATGGTGCAGAGCAGCCACAGTCTAATTGAACAGCAAAACCAGCTCAAGGGGCTGAATGGCCGACTCCTGTTCCTATGTTCCATGAGATAGGTATTTAAAATAGTTCTATCAAACAGAATGGAAAATACATTGTTTTATCTTTAATGTTTCCCGTCACTCTCCAATTTCCCTCCCTCCTCTCCTGAAGGCACTGAATTACGATCAGGTTCACTTCCACTCATGCAGTTCCCTCCTGTACCTGACCCAAGTGATCATTATGTGTAAGCACAGACCAGGAGCATTTGCAGACTGACAGGGGGAATCACAGCCGAGCTCAATCCATCTTCACATAAAGTCCACACACAAGCACTTTCCAGGAGTCACTGCATAGTCATGAGGAAGTCGAAACTCTGTTTTGAGTGTTACTTTTAGTGTGATGTTCATGCACTTGGGTCAAATTCCAATGTCCACTATTTCAACCACCTAGAAGGACAAGAGCAGCAGGCGCATGGGAACAACACCACTTCCAAGTTCCCCTCCAAGTCACACACCATCCCGACTTGGAAATATATCGCCGTTCCTTCATCGTCGCTGGGTCAGAATTCTGGAACTCCCTTCCTAACAGCACTGTGGGAGAACCTTCACCACACGGACTGCAGCGGTTCAAGAAGGCGGCTCACCACCACCTTCTCAAGGGCAATTAGGGATGGGCAATAAATGCTGGCCTCGCCAGTAACAGCCACATCCTGAGAATGAATTAAAAGAATCAAAGTTATTAACCTGTTTAAAATGGCATCAGAAGAATTTTATGCTGTGCATTAACCACTGAGCTAAAAATCTTTTGAGATTATTTTTTTAAACAAAAACTTTATTCTTACACTTATTTGTTTTAAGAGAGATGATTTCATCAGTACAACATGCGTCGCAGTCTGGTAGTGCTTGATTAAAAATTTATTGATGCATTGCACATACATGCTGTACACTATGATGGGAGTATTTAGTACATCAGCAACTACAACAGCTAAAGGATATATATTTATAAAGGAGGTGTTAAAGATGCACAAATCGTTCAGCGAAAGTGGTACATGTTGTGGCATACTGAAATGAGATTATCATTTGTACAGATCCTAATGTGCCATGCAAACCTCACCGTGTTGACAATCCATTGACTGAATTTAGTGCATTGAAACAAGAGACACACATGTGTGTACAGCCACACGCAATTAACAGTAGTTCTGTACTTAGACATTGTCCTAATAAGCACTGTGAAATAGAAGTTCTTCTACCCGACAGAAGCCGATATACAGCTGTTTTGTAAGAGTTTAAGCCAGCAGTGCAAATTTGGCCACATACACATTTAGATTTCCCAAAAGAAATGTACTGCCTTTTTTGGCAACAAGCAGTGGCGGATTTTACAGAGACAGATAACCCAACGGGAATGTTTTGACTTTTGTGCAACACACAATCTTTCCAAAGGGCCCTGAAAGTCAGTGGCAACAGGTGACCATTCAGAACAGGCCTACCCAGGCCTGCATGGTTCCCGTGGCAACAGGCTCTTCCCGCATGGCGGCTACGCCCAGTGCCACAGTCTGGGACACAAGCTAGGCATCTCCTATGCTGAAATATGCAAAAGCCTTTCTACACCATACCGGTGTGGGCTGTTTGCTCTATGTTTAACGCTATAATGGCAATCATTTTGGTTTCATTCACAAACTGTTGTGGATTGTCTACTCTCGTTTCCCCACCTACAATCAACCATGTACAATTATCATCAGGTAGTTTTCGCGGCAAAAAACAAACAAAAGGAAAGAACCAACTGAAACTGGGAGCTACCTGACCATCAATAGGCGGGAACATCAGCCACTCTGAGTCCAAGACACAGCTACAACTTCCGCGCTGGAAGTCTGGGTCAGGAAGGTGAGGCACTTGCCTCGGCTGATGAGCTGCCTCTGCTGAAAGTTCTAGACCTAGGGTTTGCCAACTCTAGTTGGATGTACTCCTTGGCGGTTTCATCACATGACCATACCGCTTGGTCAAACTGCCTTTTTTTCCCATCTCCAATATTATTATAACTAATAAACGAAAGAGTTCAAAGAAAATGCCCCTATGATTTTGCTCCTGGGTTGCTCGCAGCAGTGTCCAGGAGATTAATTTTCAATTCCTGGAGACTCCAGAACAATCCAGGAGTGTTGGCAACCCTATTGAGACCAGCAAACATGTTTGGCTACTATTGAGGAACAAATTAAAGGATTATTAACAAGCTGACAGAATCTATTATACTGACAAAATGATAACTGGTGTATTTTAACTGCAGTATCATTCCCTTTAGTCTTCTCAGGGTGATTGTGCGACCGACAGGAATGTTCGATGCAAACTGTGCCAGCTGTTGTCTTCCCCAGTGACCATGGAAATTACTTTCGAGCACTACGTTTAAAGTAACAAGAGAACTTCTAAAGGTGCCCTTTTACATCTGCTTTGTACATTTGATTGTGCCGTGAAGTGCAAGTGAAAATCACAAAAAGATCAAAGTTGCTGTGAAACACCCATTAATTCCAGACTGCGCTGTGATTGTTTTCCATCAAAACAGTAATGGTATTCATCTGCCAAATGGTGAAAAGAATTTCGTCTACAGATTATGCTTCCTTCTTGCATTGCTTTTGAAACACAAGTGAAACTTTGCACAAAATAATAGTCTGTATTGAAAAGCTTGACGGTGTGGCAGTTTGCATTTAAAGAGAAATCACCACATGCAATGTTTGACCCTGAATGACTTTTCTGATTCAACTATGCTATATCCATTCAGATTTTCTGATTCAACTATGCTATATCCATTCAATACATGGGCTATATATATACGTAGCCAGCAATTCCTCCATGTTTTTACTGCAGACGTATAAATATGATTTCTCACAAGTGATGGCCTGTCTTTAAAAAAACATTTCTAGGTGACAAATTGCAGCAAAAAGCACACAATGTTTTTGGTTAATGTCGTGCTTTCATCACAGGCACAATACTGTGGCGTTTTAAGGATATTTGATCTTAAAAGTCTATAAATGGCAGTAAACCAAATATAAATACTTGGATACTTAATACAATTTTAGCAACTATAGATGAGAAAGATTGCACAAATCCATTTTACCATAAAAATTAGGAAAGGCTTCTAGTTTCAGGATATGGAGACATTCGTTTATAAAAACTGTAATTAAATATGGTGCAATAATGCTTTGTGAATCATAATAAAACATATTTAACATCTACTTCTAAATTAACATTCAGTTACCACAGAAGAATACCTGAGTTTTCTAAAACACATTACAATGTCCCTTAATCCATACTGTGCATTACTGCAAGATCCATTCACACTGCAATTAAACAATCACCTTCCTGGGGCAATTCAGTAAATAGGTTTCACTATTAACTTTTGGACAAAAAACTTAGGAGAAGCCAGCAAAAGCTCAGTAAATACCATTGAGATTCACGTCTATCTGCAAATGTGGGTAGTATTTCACCTGACTAATGGCGGGACTATTAACAATTGTTATCACAGTAAATGTGAGTGAGCTTTTACTGTGGTAATTTAATTGCAGGATGAATGCTGCTCGAGGCTGTTGCTCTAACTGACCGCTCTGGCCAGGGTCAACATTTATATTTGTACAAAGAGAAAAACTGCATTTAATACGAATGATTTGAACTGCAGCGTGAAGGATTGATGTTAGTTATTCCAACATGCCTACGAAGGCTACATGAATCTTCTCAAAGTGACGCAGTCTTCGGAATCATAGTAGTCTCATTGAAGCAAAATCTTTTACACCTTGCCCTAAACGTTCAGAGCTCTAGAAAAGGACAAGAGCGAACCGTCAACTTTGAGGATAGAGTAACACTTCTGCACCAAAATCTAAAAACAGACATGTTTATTTTATCCTGCAAACCTTGAATTAAGAAATGTTCTTTCCTATTCATCATTCAAAATTCAGCTCGACAATATCCAACATTAACATTCAATACAAAAATCACTTTATACAAACGTAGGAACATAGGAACAAAAGTAGGCCATCCAGCCCGAGCCTGCTCCGCCATTCAATTAGATTATCGCTGATCTGCATCTTAACTCCATCTACTCACATTTAAATCAAATGCTGCTAATTCCACAGCTTTTCCCAAGGTTTCAGTGCCTAACATGATCACTATGTAGGGGGTAAGATCCTTGCACCACGTGGGCTGTACGACAATTGTGTTTTAAATGCCCTGCATGACTCATTTAAACAAACAAAAAACCACAGGAATTGAGTGTTGGCAACACTGCGCTGTTCCCCATGCACACTCAGTGGGAGGAGAATCCAACTCCCATATAATAAAACAAAATTAACGATAGGAGCAGTAGTCGGCCATTTAGCCCCTTGAGCCTGTTCTGCCATTCAATGAGATCATGGAGTTGAGGTACAATCGGCCATTTACCTGCCTTTGCTCCATAGCCCTTGATACCCTTACCTAAAAAAAATCTATTGATCAGTCTTCAAAATTTCAATTGTCCCCCAGCATCCACAGCCTTTTGAGGGAGAGAGTTCCTGATTATCAATACCCTTTGTGTGAAAAAGTGCTTCCTGATTTCCCTCCTAAATGGCTTAGCTGTAATTTTAAGATTATATCCCCTTGTTCTGGATTCTCCATCAGAGGAAATAGTTTCTCTGCGTCTTCCCTCGCAAATCCCCTTTAGACAGTGTTGATGATAATCCACATTAGGTGAAGAGGTAGACAAAAAGGGAGGAAGAACAATCTCTTGATTCAAGTGATTCAGGAATGGTTCCTGCAGATTGGAGGGTAGCAAATGTAACCCCACTATTTAAGAAAGAAGGGAGAGAAAAAACAGGGAACTACAGACCTGTTAGCCTAACATCAGTAGTAAAGAAAATACTAGAATCTATTATGAAGAATGTGATAACAGAACACCTAGAAAATAATAATAGGATTTGACAGAGTCAACATGGATTAATGAAAGGGAAATCACGTTTGACAGACCGATTGGAGTTCTTTGAGGATGTAACTAGTAGAATAGATAAGGGGAACCAGTAGATGTGGTGTATTTGGATTTTCAGAAGGCTTTCGATAAGGTCCCACACAGGAAGTTGGTGAACAAAGTTAGAGCACATGGAATTGGGGGTAATGTACTGGCATGGATTGAGAATTGGTTAACGGACAGAAAACAGAGAGTAGGAATAAATGGGCCTTTTCAGGTTGGCAGACTGACTAGTGGGGTACCGCAGGGATCGGTGCTTGGGCCCCAGCTATTCACAATATATATCAATGATTTGGATGGGGGGACCAAATGTAATATTTCCAAGTTTGCTGACGACACAAAACTAGGTTGGAATATGAGTTGTGAGGAGGATCCAAAGAGGCTTCAAGGGAATATAGTCAGGCTAAGTGAGTGGGCAAGATCATGGCAGATGGAATGTAATGTGGAAAAATGTGAAGTTATCCACTTTGGTAGGAAAAACAGAAATGCAGAGTATTTTTTAAATGGAAAGAGATTGGGAAATGTTGATGTTCAAAGGACCTGGGTGTCCTTGGTCATGAGTCACTGAAAGCAAACATGCAGGTGCAGCAAGCAATTAGGAGGAGAAATGGTATGTTGGCCTTTATTACAAGAGGATTTGAGTACGGGAGTAAAGATGTCTTGCTGCAATTATATAGGGCTTTGGTGAGACCGCACCTGGAGTCAATTTTGATCTACTTACCAAAGAAAGGATATACTTGCCATAGAGGGAGTGCAACGAAGGTTCACCAGACTGATTCCTGGGATGGCGGGATTGTCGTATGAGGAGAGATTGAGTAGACTAGGCCTGTATTCTCTAGAGTTTAGAAGAATGAGAGATGATCTCGTTGAAACATACAAAATTCTTACACTACTCGACAGGGTAGATGCAGGGAGGATGTTTCCCCTGGCTGGGGAGTCTAGAACCAGGGGTCACAGTCTCAGAATAAGGGGCCGGCCATTTATAAACTAGAGTTTCAATGTTTCCTGGTCCTCAAACTTGTACTAGAGGTAAAGAATGTATGAAAATATCCTGCATAACCCAACGTGACCCTCCTTCTTGAGTCAAGCAATCAACTGACTATGCTGCTTAGATTACAGAGAAATTCCACACGTACTAACCAGATTCACTTACTTCATTAGTTCCTGGTGTGCTTTACCTGCTGATGTCTGTATATGGGTTTCCTCAACAGATTTAGTCAGCGATGTGATAAGAGGATTCTCCTCCATCGAAATGCACTGCCCCTCAATCAAGTTTTTGTTACAGTCATCCAAGCTGATCTTCTCACGAGATAACTTGGTGTACGTTGAATGTTCTGTCAGGTCGATGAGGTCTTCAACAGCCTGTGCATCACTCAACCCATTCTGGTCCTTCTCCAGTTCAACACCATGGTTCACCTCATTTAGCGGGGAGAACTCTGGGATGGAAATACCATCATCCTTTGACATAGGGCTGGAAACAAAAATACTGCACTGTGAAATAAGCAGCACACTTGTACAAGTGACCATCTCCTCTACCTTGATACTCCCAAAATTCTTTTATTAGAGACATGAGTAGGTAAAAAAACATTAATCCTGAAGTTATGCTATGGGCAACTACCTCACCAATGATTAACAGGCTCACATTTTGTGCAATGTGGTTGATTCTTAATTGCCCTCTGAAATGGCCTAGCAAGCCACTCAGTTGTAAAATCTCGCGACGAAAAGTCAGAATAAGAATAAAACCAGACGGACCACCTGGCATCGGACCACTAGGCACCGGACACGACAAAGGCAAACCAAGCCCAGCCGACCCTGCAAAGTCCTCCTAACTAACATCTGGGGACTTGTGCCAAAATTCGGAGAGCTGTCCCACAGACTAGTCAAGCAACAACCTGACATAGCCATACTCACAGAATCATACCTTTCAGCCAACGTCCCAGACTCTTCCATCACCAGCCCTGGGTATGTCCTGTCCCACCGACAGGACAGACCCACCAGAGATGGCGGTACAGTGATATACATTCAGGAGGGAGTGGCCCTGGACGTCCTCAACATTGACTCAGGACCCCATGAAATCTCATGGCATCAGGTCAAACATGGGCAAGGAAACCTCCTGCTGATTACCACCTACCGCCCTCCCTCAGCTGATGAATCAGTCCTCCTCCATGTTGAGCACCTCTTGGAGGAAGCACTGAGGTTAGCAAGGGCACAGAATGTACTTTGGGTGGGGGACTTCTATGTCCGTCACCAAGAGTGGCTCGGTAGCACCACGACTGACCGAGCTGGCCGAGTCCTGAAGGACACAGCTGCCAGACTGGGCCTGCGGCAGGTGGTGAGCGAACCAACACGAGGGAAAAACTTACTTGACCTCGTCCTCACCAATCTACCAGTCGCAGATGCATCTGTCCATGACAGCATTGGTAGGAGTGACCACCGCACAGTCCTCGTGGAGACGAAGTCCCGTCTTCGCACTGAGGACACCATCCAACGTGTTGTGTGGCACTACCACTGTGCTAAATGGGATAGATTAAGAACAGATCTAGCAGCTCAAAACTGGGCATCTATGAGGGCTGTGGGCCATCAGCAGCAGCAGATTTGCATTCCAGCACAATCTATAACCTCATGGCCCGGCATATTCCTCACTCTACCATTACCAACAAGCCAGGGGATCAACCCTGGTTCAATGAGGAGTGTGGAAGAGCATGCCAGGAGCAGCACCAGGCGTACCTAAAAATGAGGTGCCAACCTGGTGAAGCTACAACTCAGGACTACATGCATGCTAAACAGCGGAAGCAACATGCTATAGACAGAGCTAAGCGATTCCACAACCAACGGATCAGATCAAAGCTCCGCAGTCCTGCCACATCCAGTCGTGAATGGTGGTGGACAATTAAACAATTAACGGAAGGAGGAAGCTCTGTGAACATCCCCATCCTCAATGATGGCAGAGTCCAGCATGTGAGTGCAAAAGACAAGGCTGAAGCATTTGCAACCATCTTCAGCCAGAAATGCTGAGTAGATGATCCATCTCAGCCTCATCCCGATATCCCCACCATCACAGAAGCCAGTCTTCAGCCAATTTGATTCACTCCACGTGATATCAAGAAACAGCTGAGTGCACTGGATAAAGCAAAGGCTATGGACCCCAACAACATCCCGGCTGTAGTGCTGAAGACTTGTGCTCCAGAACTAGCCGCGCCTCTAGCCAAACTGTTCCAGTACAGCTACAACACTGGCATCTACCCGACAATGTGGAAAATTGCCCAGGTATGTCCTGTCCACAAAAAGCAGGACAAATCCAATCCGGCCAATTACCGCCCCATCAGTCTACTCTCAATCATCAGCAAAGTGATGGAAGGTGTCGTCGACAGTGCTATCAAGCGGCACTTACTCATCAATAACCTGCTCACCGATGCTCAGTTTGGGTTCCGCCAGGACTACTCGGCTCCAGACCTCATTACAGCCGTGGTCCAAACATCGACAAAAGAGCTGAATTCCAGAGGTGAGGTGAGAGTGACTGCCCTTGACATCAAGGCAGCATTTGACTGAGTGTGGCACCAAGGAGCCCTAGTAAAATTGAAGTCAATGGGAATCAGGGGAAAACTCTCCAGTGGCTGGAGTCATACCCAGCCACACAAAGGAAGATGGTAGTGGTTGTTGGAGGCCAATCATCTCAGCCCCAGGACATTGCTGCAGGAGTTCCTCAGGGCTGTGTCCTAGGCCCAACCACCTTCAGCTGCTTCATCAATGACCTTCCCTCCATCATAAGGTCAGAAATGGGGGTGTTCGCTGATGATTGCACAGTGTTCAGATGCATTCACAACCCCACAGATAATGGAGCAGTCCATGCCAGCATGCAGCAAGACCTGGACAACATCCAGGCTTGGGCTCATAAATGGCACATAACATTCGCGCCAGACAAGTGCCAGGCAATGACCATCTCCAACAAGAGAGAATCTAACCACCTTCCCTTGACATGCAATGGCATTACCATTGCTGAATCCCCCACCATCAACATCCTGGGGGTTACCATTGACCACAAACTTAACTGGACCAGCCACATAAATACTGTGGCTACAAGAGCAGGTCAGAGGCTGGGTATTCTGCGGCGAGTGACTCACCTCCTGACTCCCCAAAGCCTTACCACCATGTACAAGGCACAAGTCAGGAGTGTGATGGAATACTCTCCACTTGCCTGGATGAGTGCAGCTCCAACAACACTCAAGAAGCTTGACACCATCCAGGACAAAGCAGCCCGCTTGATTGGCACCCCATCCACCACCCTAAACATTCACTCCCTCCACCACCGGCGCACAGTGGCTGCAGTGTGTACCGTCCACAGGATGCACTGCAGCAATTCGCCAAGGCTTCTTCGACAGCACCTCCCAAACCCACGACCTCTATCACCTAGAAGGACAAGGGCAGCAGGCACATGGGAACAACACCACCTGCACGTTCCCCTCCAAGTCACGCACCATCCCGACTTGGAAATATATCGCCGTTCCTTCATCGTTGCTGGGTCAAAATCCTGGAACTCCCTTCCTAACAGCACTGTGGGAGAACCTTCACCACACGGACTGCAGCGGTTCAAGAAGGAGGCTCACCACCACCTTCTCAAGGGCAATTAGGGATGGGCAATAAATGCTGGCGAGCAACGCCCACATCCCATGAACGAATAAAAAAAATCACATAAAATTCCTTCCACCTCAAAGGCATTAGAATGTTTATTTTAAACAAGTTAATGCCACCATTTAAATAGAGGAGGAAGAAATTTGATACGAATGTGTTAAGTGTTTGGACTCTCGTAACCTACAGTGTAATTTCAAGTCTACTGTGTCTGTAAAAGATGAATTCCAGCCTCATTCCATTAACAGTTGAGATTTATCACAAATTAATATATTATGCAGAAAGTAAACTGCAGTTTTTGTCCATACATATTTACTTATTTAGCACCTTTTACAACCTCAGGATGTCCCAAAGCACTTTACAGCCAATGAAGTCTTTTTGAAGTGTAATCACTGTTGTAATGTAGGAAACGCAGCAGCCAATTTGTGCACAGCAAGATCCCACGAACAGCAATGAGATAATGACCAGATAATCCGCTGTAGGTGTTGGTTGAGGGGGAAATATTGGCCAGGACACCGGGAGGACTCCCCTGCTCTTCTTCAAATAATGCCCGATAGGAATGTTATTGCACTGACAACGTCCTGCAGTTTACTCCTCAATCTGTGCGTAGCAGCATCAACAATTGTTCTGAGATTTAAAGAGGCCTGTATAGGATCAGCTGTGTCTAATTTCACAATTATTTTAAAAAAACAAAATTTACAATGTAGCCAACCGCTGTTGTTAAAAACCCTGTTTCTGCAGCGTTTGAATCCACTAATCAGTAATTCACAGTGGAACATGACCAAGAATTTTCTGTTGATTACTTTAACCACAGAAGTTTACAGACAGAAGGAGGCCATTTGAACCATTAGCTGCCCGGTGTGTGAGCCCCCAAAGTGGGTGCCGATCCCGGGGAGTCTGAGGATGTGGAGGCCGATCTTAATGGCCGGGCCTTATTAACATAAATTCTCTCCGTTTCCCTCCCTCCCGCACCCGACCAGATCCACTGCCTGGCCGGCGGGTGGAAGGGGGACTTTGTGTCGCAGGGGACCGCAGCCAGGGACTCATGGGAATGGTGTCCGGCTTTCGGGGGGAGGGGAGGGGCGGGCTCTGGACTCGATGTGGGGGAAGCCTGGTGTAAGGGAGGCCCAAGAGTTCCATGTGGGGCCTGGAGGAGCACTCCTGCCCCTTCTGCCCCAAAAGGACACCTAAAATAACATGTTAAACTTAGCTGCTGGGCCTGTCCTGGCCCTCTATCCCCCTCCCGGCAGGTCTGGCCTGATGGGGAAGCCTGGCTGAGGCCTCCAACTAAAATAACAGATCGTGTGCCGGTGATATCATCTGCATAATTAAACAAGACCCCGCCAGCTTCAGTTGGGTGCCCTGCTCGCAAGACAGGGTGGGAAGGTCGTGGGTTCAGTGGGGGTAAGTTGCTGCCCTCATTTTAACTCTTCCCCTCAACCCGGTTTCCATCAGGCAAGGAGGGTTGGGGGAGTTAAAATCAGGATCATTGCATCAGTGCTGGACAGTTAACAGAGTAATACAAAACTAATCGCCCTGCTCTCTCAAAATATTTACTCCAATTTTGTCTGATGACACTTCTGTGAAGCTTCTGGGGATGTTTTACTATGTTGAAGATGCTATATAAATGAAAGTTGTTGTTTTCTTAAATGGTCATAGAGTCATAGAGTTATACAGCACGGATAGAGGCCCTTCGGCCCATCGTGTCCACGCCGGCCATCAAGCCCTGTCTACTCTAATCCCATATTCCAGCATTTGATCCGTAGCCTTGTATGCTATGGCATTTCAAGTGCTCATCCAAATGCTTCTTGAATGTTGTGAGGGTTCCTGCCTCCACAACCCTTTCAGGCAGTGAGTTCCAGACTCCAACCACCCTCTGGGTGAAAAAGTTCTTTCTCAAATCCCCTCTAAACCTCCCGCCTTTTACCTTGAATCTATGCCCCCTTGTTATAGAACCCTCAACGAAGGGAAAAAGCTCCTTAGTATCCATCCTATCTGTGCCCCTCATAATTTTGTACACCTCAATCATGTCCCCCCTCAGCCTCCTCTGCTCCAAGGAAAACAAACCCAATCTTCCCTGTCTCTCTTCATAGCTGAAGCGCTCCAGCCCTGGTAACATCCTGGTGAATCTCCTCTGCACCCTCTCCAAAGCGATCACATCCTTCCTGTAGTGCGGCGACCAGAACTGCACACAGTACTCCAGCTGTGGCCTAACCAGTGTTTTATACAGCTCCATCATAACCTCCTTGCTCTTATATTCTATGCCTCGGCTAATAAAGGCAAGTATCCCATATGCCTTCTTTACCACCTTATCGACCTGTTCCGCCGCCTTCAGGGATCTGTGAACTTGCACACCAAGATCCCTCTGACCCTTTGTCTTGCCTAGGGTCTTCCCATTCATTGTGTATTCACTTGCCTTGTTAGTCCCTCCAAAGTGCATCACCTCGCACTTTTCCGGGTTAAATTCCATTTGCCACTGTTCCGCCCATCTGACCAACCCATCTATATCGTCCTGCAGACTGAGGCTATCCTCCTCGCTATTTACCACCCTACCAATTTTTGTATCATCAGCGAACTTACTGATCATACCTTTTACATTCATATCCAAATCGTTAATGTAGACCACAAACAGCAAGGGCCCCAGCACAGATCCCTGTGGTACCCCACTGGCCACAGGCTTCCAGTCACAAAAACAACCTTCGACCATCACCCTCTGCCTTCTGCCACTAAGCCAGTTTTGTATCCAAAGTGCCAAGGCACCCTGGACTCCATGGGCTCGTACCTTCTTGACCAGTCTCCTGTGCGGGACTTTATCGAAGGCCTTACTGAAATCCATGTATACCACATCCACTGCGTTACCCTCATCCACACGCCTCGTCACCCCCTTAAAAAAATTCAATCAAATTAGTCAGACATGATCTTCCCTTGAAAAAGCCATGTTGACTATCCCTGATTAATCCTTGCTTCTCCAAGTGGAGAATAATTTTGTCCTTCAGAATATTTTCCAATAATTTTCCTACCACTGATGTTAGGCTCACTGGCCTGTAGTTCCCCGGTTTTTCCCTACTCCCCTTCTTGAATAATGGTACTACATTAGCGGTTCTCCAGTCCTCTGGCACATCCCCTGTGGCCAGAGAGGTTCTGAATATATGTGTCAGAGCCCCCGCAATCTCCTCCTTTGCCTCACACAGTAGCCTGGGATACATTTCGTCCGGGCCTGGGGATTTATCCATTTTTAGGCCTGCTAAAACCGCCAATACCTCCTCCCGTTCGATGTTAATATGTTCGAGTATATCACAGTCCCCCTGTCGTATTTCTATGTCTACATCGTCCTTCTCCATAGTGAAAACAGATGCAAAAAATTCATTTAGAACCCCTCCTACATCTGCCGGCTCCACACACAGATTGCCATTTTTGTCCCTAATGGGCCCTATTTTTTCCCTAGTTATCCTCTTACCCTTAATATACTTATAAAACATCTTAGGATTTTCCTTTATTTTGCTCGCCAGTGTTATTTCATGGCCCCTCCTTGATCTCCTAATTTCTTTTTTAAGTACCCCCCTGCACTTTTTGTACTCCTCTAGGGCTTCCTCCGTCTTTAGCCTTTTGTATCTGCCAAAAGCCCTCCTTTTTTTCCTAATCCATTCTCGTATATCCCCTGACATCCAAGGTTCCCTGGAGTTCTTGGAACCACCCTTGACCTTTACGGGAACATGTTGCCATTGTATGGTCTCAATCTCCCTTCTGAAAGACTCCCATTGCTCCGATGCGGATTTTCCTACAAGCAGCTGATCCCAGTCCATTTTGGCCAGATCCTGCCTTATCCTATTAAAATCGGCCTTCCCCCAATTTAGAACCTTTATTTCCGGCCCCTCCCTGTCCTTTTCCATGACCACTTTAAATCTCACCAAATTATGGTCACTGTCACCAAAGTGCTCACCTACTAGCACTTCTTCCACTTGGCCGGCCACATTCCCTAGAATTAGGTCCAGTACCGCCCCCTCTCTTGTAGGACTTTCTACATGCTGGCTCAAAAAGCTCTCCTGGATGCACGTTAAGAATTTTGTACCCTCTAAGCCTTTTACACTCTGAGTATCCCAGTTAATATTGGGGAAGTTGAAATCCCCCACTATTATTACCCTATTATTTGCACAATTTTCTGAGATTTGCCTACATATCTGTTCCTCTATCTCCCCCTGACTGTTTGGGGGCCTATAGTACACTCCCATCAAAGTGCTTGCCCCCTTTTTGTTTTTAAGCTCCACCCATATGGCCTCATTAGAGGAACCTGCTAATATATCATCCCTCCTTATGGCAGTAATTGATTCTTTAATTAATATTGCGACCCCCCCTCCTCTTATACCTCCCCCTCTGTCTCGCCTGAAGATTCTGTACCTCGGAATATTGAGCTGCCAGTCTTGCCCCTCCCTCAACCATGTCTCTGTGACAGCAACAATATCATACTCCCATGTGTTTATCAACACCTTCAGTTCATCCACCTTATTCGCAAGACTCCTTGCATTAAAATAGATGCCATCCAGCCTTGCTCTTACATATTTGCCCTGTCTTCCAAGCTGACTTGTTTTTTTCTCAATATTTGGCTGCACATCACCCCCTATTGTAGCTCCACTCTGTATCCCATCCCCCTGCCAAGTTAGTTTAACCCCCCCAACAGTGCTAGCAAACCTCCCCGCAAGGATATTTGTCCCGCTCTGGTTCAGATGCAACCCGTCCGACTTGTACAAGTCCCACCTTCCCCAGAAGCAGGCCCAGTGATCCAGGAAACTGAAACCCTCCCTCCTGCACCAACTCTTTAGCCACGCATTCATCTGTTCTATCCTCCTATTTCTATACTCACTAGCCCGTGGCACTGGGAGTAATCCAGAGATTACAACCTTTGAGGTCCTGCTCTTTAATCTGCGACCTAGCTCCCTAAATTCTTGATGCAGGACCTCATCTCCCTTCCTACCTATGTCGTTGGTCCCAATGTGGACCACGACCTCTGTCTGCTCACCCTCCCCCTTGAGAATGCCCTGTAGCCGCTCAGTGACATCCATGACCCTGGCACCAGGGAGGCAACAAACCATCCTGGAGTCACGTTTACGGCCACAGAAACGCCTGTCTGTTCCCCTTACGATAGAATCCCCTACCACTATAGCTCTTCCACTCTTTTTCCTCCCAGCCTGTGCAGCAGAGCTACCCCTGGTGCCAGGAAGTTGGCTGCTGCTGCCTTCCCCTGATAAGTCATCCCCCTCAACAATATCCAAAGCGGTATATTTGTTTGAGAGGGGGACGGCCACAGGGGACCCCTGCACTGCCTGCCTGCTCTTCTTACTCTGCCTGGTGGTCACCCAATTACTTCCTGCCTGTACAACCTTTACCTGCGGTGTGACCATCTCACTAAACGTGCTGTCCACGACGTTCTCAGCATCGCGAATGCTCCATAATGAATCCATCCGCAGCTCCAGTGCCGCAATGCGGTTTGTCAGTAGCTGCAGCTGGATACATTTCCCGCACACATGGTCGTCAGGGACACCGGAAGGGTCCCTGATTTCCCACATAGAGCAGGAAGAGCATAACACGGGGCTGGGCTGTCCTGACATGACTTACCCTTTAACTAATTAATTCAAATTAAATGAATCCCACCAATTTCACTTCAATTTAAAGGTATACTCAAGGGCCCTTGCTGAACAGAGACCCGAGAATCCACAGACTCTAACCTTAGACAAATTCAGCAGGAAAATACTCACCAACCAATCACTTACCTCTTCCTTGGTGACGTCCCACTTTGGATTACTTTTTGCTTATTTATCTTAGGTCCAGGAGTTAAGTCCCTGAAAACAAAATATAAAAACAAATCTACCCTTAAAATTCCCTCTACCCCCCAAAAGGTTAGAGGAGGTGGGAGGGTGGGAGTCACTACTAGTGTAGTGTCTCGGGTTTAGCAACCGCTCCACCTATATACGGGTACCAATGAATTGGCCCCGCCCCCTGCCTTTGAAAAAGCCGCGAAGCTCCTTCCCCGCTGGGGAAAAAGACTCACGTAGGTGAGTTTAATCACTCACCTCAGGCCTCCGCTGCTCCCTTTATCGACTCGCCAATCACCTACCCGCTGTCCTGTGACCTCAATCCTTGTTTTTTTCACCGATTGCCTCTCTGCGGGTAGGCCCTCGAGCCTGGGCCTTTAGTAGTCTCCGAGTCCCGCGCTCTCTCCTTGGTCCGCTCCCGCCTGTAGCTCCGCTCCGAGTGCGGGTAGGCCCTCGAGCCTGGGCCTTTAGTAGTCTCCGAGTCCCGCGCTCTCTCCTAGGTCCGCTCCCGCCTGTAGCTCCGCTCCGAGTGCGGGTAAGCCCTCGAGCCTGGGCCTTTAGTAGTCTCCGAGTCCCGCGCTCTCTCCTAGGTCCGCTCCCGCCTGTAGCTCCGCACAGCACTCTGTGCTCCAATAACCTTGTGTCAAGAAATGTCTCCTGACCTCTCACCTCATTCTCAGTGACAATTTTATATCGATGACCCCTCGTCACTGACACCCCGGCCAGAGGAGATATTCTTTCCCTACCCAACCCATCAAAACCCTTCACTTTAAAAATTCCCATCAAATCTCCTCATAGCCTTCTCTGTTCCAGAAATAGACTAATATATCAATTCTTTCCTCTTTGCTTGTACTCTATGTCCCTACCTTTAAAAGATACAATGGGACTGATTTTGTGGTAAAGTAACAGTGAGACTGACAGTCCTCACTTCCGGCGACCGCACATGTGCAGTTAAATGTGGAAATCTGGAAGTTGCTGTACCAGATACACTGCTCATCCAAAAACTGCACGAAAACCGCATCTCGCCGTCTGACTCACTGTTTAAATGTATTGAACGGCGTGAAGTTCCTGCACTCACATCGTAGATACGGACTGAACTCACCACAAAAAATTAGGGTTTGTCCATTCCTGTCTAAGCGCCCTTTTCAGGGCGTGGTCAGTCTTAATTACTGCCAAATAACCTCTCGGGCACTGAAAATTAACTTTTACGAGTGTGGAGCCTCATTTCTTCAGCTTTTAATTATTGTTGGACATGTTTTTAAAAATTTAATAAAAAAAAGCTCTTACTTTTTCTTTCTGTCTCTTTTTCTCTCTGTCTCTTTATCCAATCTTTCTTACCCTCTCTCTATTTCGCTTACTGTACCTGATTTGACATTGAATTCACTATTCTAACTTGCACTTCCTGGTTCAAACTCTGCGCTGCTCATTTCACAATTCTTCGATCTGATTGGTTAAGGAGATACCCAGTTGCTTGCCCTGTTCACTCAGGTCCCAGATGCCCTGTAGGAGGCACCGTGCTATTTGGTAATCCCTCTTACAGCAACTTGCCTGTGGAGAAGCGCCAGTCACCGCTCACAGCAAAATCCAGCCCAATGCTGCTGGTCATTTTTATGGCTCTATCTACCTGCACATTCAGGGTCCGAGGTCCCTCTGTTCATTTCCATTAAGTGTAAACTTCCAATCCTTGCTTTACCTCACATTTAATTATATCTGCTAAATGTCCACCCATTCTACTCACCTATCTATGTCCTCCTGAAGTCTTTTACAGTCCTCCTCACTACTTGCCAAATGCCCTGCTTTTATTTTTAACATTTTATTATTTTTCCCTCCTTTTTGATCTCCTCTGTCCTGCTGAAGGCACCGACTCCTTGTGGGGGCATGGCTTCACTGGCACCAGTCTCCTATACCTTGTACAAGTGATCCTTTGTCAACCTGTGAACCTAGAGGGTGACTATTCAACTCTGGGAGCCATCAGAGCCGAGTCTCATCTCAGACAATGTCCATACATGCATATTTCGAGAACAGCGGGATACCTGGACAATTTTACTCTCATTAATCCAGGGACACAAACGGTCTCCTGGTCAGCTGTTCACTACCGTAACCAGTCCATCCAACAGAGCACGCTTTTAAGTTGTCAGCTCTCACATCTGAATCAGAAGGTCATGGGTTCAAGTCCCACTCCAGAGACTTGAGCCCATAATCCAGACTGACACTCTAGTGCAGTACTGAGGGAGTGCTGCACTGTTGGAGGTGCCGTCTTTTGGATGAGACGTTAAACCGAGGCTCCGTCTGCCCTCTCAGGTGGATGTAAAAGATCCCATGACATTATTTGAAGAAGAGCAGGGGAGTTCTCCCAAGTGTCCTGGCCAATATTTATCCCTCAACCAACATCACTAAAACAGGTGATCTGGTCATTATCTCATTGCTGTTTGTGGAACCTTGCTGGGTGCAAATTGGCTGCCACGTTTCCTACATTACAACGACTACACTCCATAAGGACTGCATTTGGGACATCCTGAGCTCCTGAAGGGCACTATAGAAACGCAAGTTCTTTCTTTCTTTACTGTTTTTAACTGTGATATAAGACTGTTCAAAACACCCTGTCAGAACATTTGGCCCCTACAGTTCTACCATTTTGTTACACTCTTCTGTAACACTCAGTCATTCTCTCATCACCTGCTGAATGGTGTCCTCCTCATGTAAAACATGTATATGTCACGGAGCTGTGTTTTATATTTTGATGGGGAGGTGTAGGTTCAGTGCGAGTGTTGGCAGAGACCTGAGCCTCTCACCAACACGCAGCTCCTGACCGGCGAGACCATGGGCTTTCCATTTTCAATGGAAAATTGAATGGAAACCTGGAATGTGTATGACACCTGGGTGTTCAGTTTTGTGCCAGAGATTCTCATAAGTCTCGTAGGAAACATATTCTCTTAAACGACCATTGAGAAAACAGCCTTAGATATTAACTGTAGTTTACAACCCAAGTTCTGCCCTGCTTGCTATGTGTTCTGCGTGCCACCCCTGTTCTGTGTACCTCCATCGCAGTGTTGAGCCTGTGAGCCGTCACCTTGAGTTCAGTTTGCATTCTGCTGTACCTCCATAACATCGCCCGTCTCCGCCCCTGCCTCATCCCATCTGCTGTTGAAACCCTCATCGAGGCTTTTGTTACCTCTAGACTTGACTATTCAGATGCTCTCCTGACCATCTTGCACCCTCCCTAAACTTCAGCTCATCCAAAACTCCGCTGCCCGTATCCTAACTCGCACCAAGTCCCATTCACCCATCACCCCTGTGCTCGCTGACCTACATTGACTCCCGGTCTGGCAAGGCCTCGAATTTAAAATTCTCATCCTTGTTTTCAAACCCCTCCCTATCTCTATAACCTCCTCCAGCCCTACAACCCTCCGAGATCTCTGCGCTCCTCCAATTCTGGCCTCTTGTGCCTCCCCGATTTTAATCGCTCCATCATTGGCGGCCGTGCCTTCAGCTGCCTAGACACTAAGCTCTGGAATTCCCTCCCCAAACCTCTCTGGCTTTCTACCCCTCTCTCCTCCTTTAAGATGCTCCTTAACACCTACCTCTTTGACCAAGCTATTAATCACTTGTCCTAATATCTCCTTCTTTAGCTCGGTTCCAATTTTGTCTGATAACGCTCCTGTGAAGCACCTTGGGATGTTTTACTACGTTAAAGGCACTATATAAATACAATTTGTTGTTGTGCGTTCTCTGTTCCACATTAAAACCGGTTTGGTGCCCTGAGTTCATGGTAAAAGATTTCAAATCCCAATTATTCAGTTTAGCCACTCTCAGAGAAATATTATTCTTACCCCACTCCCCAATCCCCAATCTTTGAATATCCAAACATTGAATAAACTAACTTTCTGCTGGTGAGGCTCCTTAAAACATGGAATTTATCTGTTCCAATTGGAACTCCTAGTCACCAGACCTCTTGTGGAGTTTAGCATCTGAGCCCTTGCGCTGTTTTTGGGACTTGGAACAGGACTGACAATTTTTTAACCTGTTCCTAGTCACTGTGCATGTCAGGATGCTAGAGGGCGTTTACAATGGGCAGTGTACATTCTTCAGAGTAAATGGGTACAGCCATCGTGTAATCATCAGAACATTGGCTGGAAATCCCCAGAATTACCCGTAATAAAATCGAATTTGACTAATTCAGGCCGCAAACCAGTCGCCCTACTGATTGGCCAAAATCCTCACAAGAAGTTTACTGTCTGTATTTTTAGAAGCACACTGACATTGCAGCCTACCTGACATCCATAGACTGCAGTTCATCTGTTGACTCATCCACACTATTGGGTTGCTCATCCACATTGTCCACTTGCTCAGTTCCTGTGACTGCTTCCAGCTCAGGCACAGCATCAGCTGGGGCCACATCAGAGCGAGCCTCTTCCTCCTGTTTGCCCTCCAAACTGACAGATATTTTGTCGACGTCCACTAGAATGCAAAGGATATGAATTTATACACCGGTCCTCAGATAGTTTTACTGATTGCGCATCACATTCTGCACTGATGCGCAATTTAATAACACATTTGGTACACACTAAGGTTCTCATATTACACCGAGCAAAGAAAGGTCCAAGTAATATTATTTTACAACTGATTTTATAACTACACATTAACTGAAAAGGGCATCTGCAACGCATAAGACACCCAGCAAAATAATGATGCAACATTACGGGGGAGCTGAATTCACATCAGAAGATACGGGGGTAAATTTTACAATTCAGCTCTCCCGGTGCAGAGCTTTTCTTTTTATTCGTTCACGGGATGTGGGCGTCGCTGGCGAGGCCGGCATTTATTGCCCATCCCTAATTGCCCTTGAGAAGGTGGTGGTGAGCCGCCTTCTTGAACCGCTGCAGTCCGTGTGGTGAAGGTTCTCCCACAGTGCTGTTAGGAAGGGAGTTCCAGGATTTTGACCCAGCGACAATGAAGGAACGGCGATATATTTCCAAGTCGGGATGGTGTGTGACTTGGAGGGGAACGTGCAGGTGGTGTTGTTCCCATGTGCCTGCTGCCCATGTCCCTCTAGGTGGTAGAGGTTGCAGGTTTGGGAGGTGCTGTTGAAGAAGCCTTGGCAAGTTGCGCCGGTGGTGAAGGGAGTGAATATTTAGGGTGGTGGATGGGATGCCAATCGAGCGGGCTGCTTTGTCCTGGATGGTGTCGAGCTTCTCGAGTGTTGTTGGAGCTGCACTCATCCAGGCAAGTGGAGAGTATTCCATCACACTCCTGACTATATATGCTTCATACAATGGGAGCACAGATCAGGAACTGGGCATGGTGATTAGTGTAGCTATCAATCATTAGGTTTAATAGGTGTAAAAGCTTGTGGGCTGCGAGTCAGGCACCCCAAATTCTGAGGGAAGCTCTGTATCAGGAGCTCTAAACTGTAAAATTTTCCCTCCAACAAGGAATGGCAGGGAAGCCTCACATTATTTCCGACCAATGCACAGGAGCCATCAATCCGATTTCTTCGGCTCTAGCAATACTATGGCAGTGGTACTTATGATGCTGGAGCAGCAGTCCTGCTGAGTTGTTCACCTGCAACACAGATACTCACTGGATGCTGAACCGTCTTCTGCATTGCAGGTACTTGTAATATTGTTGCCTGGAGGTAAGATGGCCATTATAAGCTAATTTAAAAAAAAATTGTTCTCAGGATGTGGGCGCCGCTGGCAAGGCCGGCATTTATTGCCCATTCCTAGTTCCATTAAAAAAGTGGTGGTGGGCCCTTCTTACACAAGATCATAAGAAATAGGAGCAGGAGTAGGCCATACGACCCCTCGAGCCCGCTCCATTCAATCAGATCATGGCTGATCTTCAACCTCAACTCCACTTTCCCACCCGATCCCCATATCCCTTGATTCCCCTAGAGTCCAAAAATCTATCTATCTCAGCCTTGAATATACTCAATGACTGAGCATTCACAGCCCTCTGGGATAGAGAATTCCAAAGATTCACAACCCTCTGAGTGAAGAAATTCCTCCTCATCTCAGTCTTAAATGGCCAACCTCTTATCCTGAGATTATGCCCCCCTAGTTCTCCAGCCAGGGGAAACAACATCTCAGCATCTACCCTGTCAAACCCCCTCAGAATCTTATATGTTTCAGTGAGATCACCTCTCATTCTTCCAAACTCCAGAGAATATAGGCCCATTCTACTCAACCTCTCCTCATAGGACAACCCTCTCATCCCAGGAATTAATCTAATGAACCTTCACTGCACTGCCTCCAAGGCAAGTATATCCTTCCTTAGATAAAGAGACTAAAACTGTACGCAGTACTCCAGGTGAGATCTCACCAAAGCCATATAAAATTGTAGTAAAGCTTCCTTACTCTTGTACTCCAACCCACTTGCAATAAAAGCCATTTACCTTCCCAATTGCTTTCTGTACCTTCATCTCAACTTCTTGTGTTTCTTGTACAAGGACACCCAAGTCTCTCTGGACACCAACATTTAACAGTTTCTCACGATTTAAAAATTATTCTGTTTTTCTGTTCTTCCTACCAAAGTGAATAACCTCACATTTCCCCACATTATACTCCATCTGCCACCTACTTGCCCACTCCCTTAACCTGTCTATATCCCTTTGCACACTCTTTGTGTCCTCCTCTTTCCCACCTAGCTTTGTATCATCAGCAAACTTGGATACATTACACTCGGTCCCTTCATCTAACTCATTAATATAGATTGTAAATAGCTGAGGCCCAAGCACTGATCCTTGCGGCACCCCACTAGTTATATCCTGCCAACCTGAAAATGACCCGTTTATCCCTACTCTCTGTTTTCTGTCCATTAACCAATCCTCTATCCATGCTAATATATTACCCCCAACCCCATGAGCCTTATCTTGAGTAACAACCTTTTGTGTGGCACCTTATCAAATGTCTTTTGAAAATCCAAATATACGACATTCACTGGTTCCCCTTTATCTACCCTGTTAGTTACATCCTCAAAAACTCTAATAAACTTGTCAAACACAATTTCCCTTTCATAAAACCATGTTGACTCTGCCTAATCATGTTATGATTTTCTAAGTGCCCTGTTACCACTTCCTTAATAATGGATTCCAGCATTTTCCCGATGACTATTGATGTCAGGCTACCTGGCCTGTAGTTCCCTGTTTTCTCTCTCCCTCCTTTCTTGAATAGTGGGGTAACATTTGCTACCTTCTAATCCGCTGGGACCTCTCTAGAATCTTGGGAATTTTGGAAGATCATAACCAATACATCCACTATCTCTGCAGCCACCTCTTTTAGAACCCTTGGATGTAGCCCATCAGGTCCAGTGGATTTATCAGCTTTTAGTCCCATTAGTTTCTCCAATACTTTTTCTCCACTGATACACTAGAGATGGGTGAGATCCTAAATGAATATTTCGCATCGGTATTTACGGTTGAGAAAGGCATGGATGTTAGGGAACTTGGGGAAATAAATAGTGATGTCTTGAGGAGTGTATATATTACAGAGAGGGAGGTGCTGGAAGTCTTAACGCGCATCAAGGTAGATAAATCTCCGGGACCTGATGAAATGTATCCCAGGACGTTATGGGAGGTTAGGGAGGAAATTGCGGGTCCCCTAGCAGAGATATTTGAATCATCGACAGCTGCAGGTGAGGTGCCTGAAGATTGGAGGGTAGCAAATGTTGTGCCTTTGTTTAAGAAGGGCAGCAGGGAAAAGCCTGGGAACTACACACCGGTGAGCCTGACATCTGTAGTGGGTAAGTTGTTAGAGGGTATTCTGAGAGACAGGATCTACGGGCATTTGGAGAGGCAGGGACTGATTAGGTACAGTCAGCATGGTTTTGTGAGAGGAAAATCATGTCTCACGAATTTGATTGAGTTTTTTGAAGGGGTAACCAAGAAGATAGATGAGGGCTGTGCAGTAGACGTGGTCTACATGGACTTTAGCAAAGCCTTTGACAAGGTACCGCATGGTAGGTTGTTACATAAGGTTAAATCTCACGGGATCCAAGGTGAGGTAGCCAATTGGATACAAAATTGGATTGACGGCAGAAGACAGAGGGTGGTTGTAGAGGGTTGTTTTTCAAACTGTAGGCCTGTGACCAGCGGTGTGCCTCAGGGATTGGTGCTGGGTCCGCTGTTATTTGTTATTTATATTAATGATTTGGATGAGAATTTAGGAGGCATGGTTAGTAAGTTTGCAGATGACACCAAGATTGGTGGCATTGTGGACAGTGAAGAAGGTTATCTAGGATTGCAACGGGATCTTGATAAATTGGGCCAGTGGGCCGATGAATGGCAGATGGAGTTTAATTTAGATAAATGTGAGGTGATGCATTTTGGTCGATCAAATCGGGCCAGGACCTACTCCGTTAATGGTAGGGCGTTGGGGAGAGTTATAGAACAAAGAGATCTAGGAGTACAGGTTCATAGCTCCTTGAAAGTGGAGTCACAGGTGGATAGGGTGGTGAAGAAGGCATTCAGCATGCTTGGTTTCATTGGTCAGAACATTGAATACAGGAGTTGGGATGTCTTGTTGAAGTTGTACAAGACATTAGTTAGGCCACACTTGGAATACTGTGTACAGTTCTGGTCTCCCTACTATAGAAAGGATATTATTAAACTAGAAAGAGTGCAGAAAAGATTTACTAGGATGCTACTGGGACTTGATGGTTTGACTTATAGGGAGAGGTTAGATAGACTGGGACTTTTTTCCCTGGAGAGTAGGAGGTTTAGGGGTGATCTTATAGAAATCTATAAAATAATGAGGGGCATAGATAAGGTCGTCAAAATCTTTTCCCAAAGGTAGGGGAGTCTATAACGAGGGGGCATAGATTTAAGGTGAGAGGGGAGAGATACAAAAGGGTCTAGAGGGGCAATTTTTTCACTCAAAGGGTGGTGAGTGTCTGGAACGAGCTGCCAGAGGCAGTAGTAGAGGCGGGTACAATTTTGTCTTTTAAAAAGCATTTGGACAGTTACATGGGTAAGATGGGTATAGAGGGATATGGGCCAAGTGCAGGCAATTGGGACTAGCTTAGTGGTATAAACTGGGCGACATGGACATGTTGGACCGAAGGGCCTGTTTCCATGTTGTAAACTTCTATGATTCTATGATTCTATTAATTACTTTAAGCTCCTCATTCTCATTAGCCCCTTGGTTCCCCACTATTTCTGGTATGCTTTTTGTATCTTCTACTGAGAAGACAGATACAAAATATTTGTTTAACGTCTCTGCCATTTCCTGATTCCCCATTAAAATTTCTCCTGTTGCAGCCTCTAAGGGACCAACGTTTACTTTTGCTACTCTCCTCCTTTTCTTTGTAGAAGCTCTTGACCTGCTACAGTCCATAGCAGTTTGATACAACTGAGTGCTTTTTCTAGGCCACATCAGAGGGCAGTTAAGGCTCAGCCACGTTGGTGTGGGACTGGAATCACATATAGGCCCAGACTGGATAAGGATGGCAGGTTTCATTCCCTGAAGGACATTAGGTGTCATCCAGTTGGGTTCTTATGACAATCCTACAGTTTGTATACATTTGGGGTCTCTAAGCTTTGGTTTCTGCAATCTAGGCCTTCTGTACAAGGGAAATTACATTTCAACATGCTCACAGTTAGATTTCTAGGAAAAATGGTCCAATACTTCTGCAATAATACAAGTGATTTGGAAAAAAAAATGTTCCCATACAGATTCATCAGTAAACTGGCAATGTCCTTTTATGTGGCAGGATTGCACACTGTGTGAGAGATGGACAAGCTATCGTCAAGAACCTAGCAACATGAGTGAAGCCATAAACTGACTTCAGAATCGTGAACTGAGTGCTAATGGAATGCCAACATAAATCGTCTCTCTATCCCTGCAGTTAATTTGAGATTAAATCACTCCCAACTCACTTTGTGCAGTGTAACTGCACCCTATGTTATGAGGTCCCGCTACTTAAAGAAAAATATATTCAAAAATTAGCAGAAATGGACCTGGAAAAAAACTAATGGAATGTTGGCCTTTATATCTAGAGGACTAGAGTACAAGGGGGCAGAAGTTATGCTGCAGTTATACAAAACCCTGGTTAGACCGCACCTGGAGTACTGTGAGCAGTTCTGGGCACCGCACCTTCGGAAGGACATATTGGCCTTGGAGGGAGCGCAGCGTAGGTTTACTAGAATGAAACCCGGACTTCAAGGGTTAAGTTACGAGGAGAGATTACACAAATTGGGGTTGTATTCTCTAGAGTTTAGAAGGTTAAGGGGTGATCTGATCGAAGTTTATAAGATATTAAGGGGAACGGATAGGGTGGATAGAGAGAAACTATTTCCGCTGGTTGGGGATTCTAGGAGTAGGGGGCACAGTCTAAAAATTAGAGCCAGACCTTTCAGGAGCGAGATTAGAAAACATTTCTACACACAAAGGGTGGTGGAAGTTTGGAACTCTCTTCCGCAAACGGCAATTGATACTAGCTCAATTGCTAAATTTAAATCTGAGATAGATAGCTTTTTGGCAACCAAAGGTATTAAGGGATATGGGCCAAAGGCAGGTATATGGAGTTAGATCACAGATCAGCCATGATCTTATCAAATGGCGGAGCAGGCACGAGGGGCTGAATGGCCTACTCCTGTTCCTATGTTCCTATTAATCAGGCTTCTTTGAAACCTTTGAATTGTTAGAAAAAAAGTTCAATTTTTAACAATTTTTGTTTAAGAGGAAGAGAAACAAACACACTGACTACTACCAATTTGTTCTTTGATGTTTGAAGGAGAATTAATAAAAATCATCCTGCATTTCTTTGGTTCTAATGTCCAACATGCTTGTTCCCAATTTGTGCAGTCATGCTCTTCACTGAGATTCATGCAACGATAAGACTGATTTGGAGTAAGCTCTTCCCTGCATCACTGATCACCCACATAGTATACAAACATCAGACTGCACTGCGCCGACTTTACAAACCCAAAGTGTTTACCAAACACATTTTAAAAAAACTGACGTCAGACTGCAGCCGATGATGCATTCAATTGGCTCTTGTTTTCTACCCAAAGAATTGGGTTGTCGGGGTATGCTCCTCTTTACTCTGCTCTTAATTGGAATCATCACAATAGTATTATGTGCCAGTATGAAGAGGAGTAGAGATGGCTGACCTTGTTCCACAGTGGCTGGGGTTTGAAGCTCCTTTTCCCCGTTCACGGTGGGCTCAACTTCTGGTTTTGTTTCTTCTTTCTGGAACAGTCAGAGAAGTGGAACCATCAGTAGTTTTAAAGAAAGGAAGGAAGACTTGTATTTATAAGGCACCTTTCACCACCTCAGGATGTCCCAAAGCATTTCACAGCCAATGAAGTGCAGTAACTGTTGTAATGGAGGAAACGTGGCAGCCAATTTGCACACAGCAAGATCCCACAAACAGCAATGAGATAATGACCAAATAATCTGTTTTAGGTGTTGGTTGAGGGGTAAAGAATGGGGTAAAAGGACACTGGGAGAACTCCCTTGTTCTTCTTAGAAAAGTGCCACGGATTTACATCCACCTGAGAGGGCAGACAGGACCTTAGCTTAATGTCTCATTCGTAAGACGGCACCTCCGACAGTGCAACATTGCCCCAGTACTGCTCTGTGAGTATCGGCATAGAGTGTGGGCTCAAGTCCCTGGAATGGAACTTGAACCCATGACCTTATGAATCAGAGGCCAGAGTGCTGCCACTGAGGCAAGACTGACATAACTACTTATGTTAAGCACAAAACTCACCTTTTGAGGCATGGGTTCATGCCTTAATTCTCCACATGATGTGTTGAAGTAGCACGTGTGCTAATTTGTATTAAGGAGTAATCTGGCATTAATTGAGTGGATGTTAACTTCTGTGAACTGGATGTTAACTTCAGTACTGCTCAATGGATGGTGAACTCTCAGCATGGGTGTCAGATCAAGTCTGTCAATGCGAGACATTTTGGAGGAACAGCAGCAGACCATGGTCTGGGAGGCTCAAGCAGAGAAGGCATGCTTACAGCACTTGCTACTATCCGAGGACCTCTAATGTATCACCTATCTGGATGTCAGTGCCTCCTCGAACGAGTCTTGCAGGTACGGAACAAAATCTGGACCGTACTCTCAGTGGAAGTGACCACCAAACTCAACTTCATGCTACTGGCCATTACCCGGCACAACAGCCAGAGAAACAGTTTCCAGTGGCAGGAGGGTCGATAATCAGAGGACACAGATTTAAGCTAATTGGCAAAAGAACCAGAGGGGAGAGCAGCAGAATTTTTTTTAACGCAGCGAGTTGTTGTGATCTGGAATGCGCTGCCTGAAAGGGCGGTGGAAGCAGATTCAATAGTAACTTTCAAAAGGGAATTGGATAAATACTTAAAAAGGAGAAAATTGCAGGACTATGGGGAAAGAGCGGGGGAGTGGGACTAATTGGATAGCTCTTTCAAAGAGTCGGCACAGGCGCGATGGGCCGAATGGCCTCCTCCTGTAAGATTGTAGGATTCATGCCACTGGGTGTTACCAGGCACCAACAGGACACAGATCAGCCAATATGCAGTTCACCCTCTTCTATCATGTGTTAGCGTACATCAGGTCCAACAGTGGCATGCAGTACCAGCTAGAGGGGAAGGCTCCAGCGTACCAGGCGCCACTGATTACACTCATGTTGCCATTTGTTCGGCCATAGCTGTACAGTCTATGCTATCGACAGAAAAGGTTAACAGCTGGCTCAACATTCAGATGATACGCACTACTACATATGCATGTTGCAAAACATTATGCAAGTTAATGCACATTTCATGAGGGACCCAAGGGGACCCGGATTGCATGAGGAGACAGACTGACAATTTGACTTCTGGGAGGCAGGCTCTTCACTCCAAAGAAAGCTGATGTAAAATTTCCAGATTCTCAAGAACAACGGCACACAGTCACAAGGCTGAAATGTAATAAAGCAGGATCATGGCCTCTTAAAACTCTTCTACTGGTGCTCCGCTGGTGCCTTGCAGTAGGAGCCTGAGCGAGTTGGCAGCACCACTGTTGTACGTCTCCTGCAGCACTGCTTTGCTATTGAAAGGATCACATGCATGCTTACTAAAGAGCATGTCTACAGAAAGAGGATGGTGGGGTGGGGGGGAGAAAGGGAAGATTTTGTTTTTAATTCATTCTCGGGATGTGGGCGTCGCTGGCAAGGCCGGCATTTATTGCCCATCCCTAGTTGCCGTGAGAAGGTGGTGGTGAGCCGCCTTCTTGAACCACTCATGGTTTGATACAACTGAGTAGCTTACTAGGCTACTTCAGAGGGCAGTTAAGAGTCAAACACACTGGTGTGGGACTGGAGTTACGTGTAGGCCCAGACCGGGTAAGGACGGCAGGTTTCCTTCCCTGAAGGACATTAATGAACAAGTTGGGTTTTTACGACAATCCCACAGTTTCATGGTCACTTTTACTGACACCAGCTTTTTATTTCCAGATTTTGTAAACTCAACTCTATAAAAAATATAATCTAGAGACCATGAGATCAAATCCCACCAGGGCAGTTTGATAATTTGAATTGAGGAAATAAAAAGCTGGTATCAATAAAAGTGACCATGAAGATTATTGTAAAAACCAAACTAGTTCTTCAGGGAATGAAACCTGCCGTCCTTACCCGGTCTGGGCCTATATGTGACTCCAGACCCACACCAACATGGTTGACTCTTAACTGCCCTCTAAAGTGGCCTAACGAGCCTTTCAGTTGCATCAGAGCAACTAGGGATGGGCAATAAATGCCAACCTTGCCAGCAATGCCCACATCCCCAGAATGATTTTTTTAAAAACATGCCCAGAGACAGATGCTGGCAAGGGACTGGCAGTGATTGAGAGCTTGTTACTGTGCTTCTGTACACACACCAGCACTGGAGGTTGAGCACTGACTGGCCCACTGATCTCTGCACAGAGACGAGAGAATTTAAAATCTCCTGCCCATTTACTCAGCACGTTTGTGTACCTAGTAAGGGTGTTAATGGAGGATTCAGTGCCACCTTTGCATTTCTTTTTCTGATTTGTGCAATTGAGCAGCCAAAGTGCAGGAACAAAATTAGCTTTCATTTAATCCACAATGTCTTTGGAGCAATTTAATCCCCCTGGTGAACTCTAATATCATCCTGCAGTATCATAGAGGTGACAAGTGGAGCTCATACGGATCGAGGGGAAGAAATTCTGACGGACAATCACCTTGGATTACCATTACATACCTGCTAATGGTGAGTTCAGAGTGGCATTAACAAATGCCTGCAACCAGGTTGTCTGCTTGACCTTTGAACCAGGTTATGTGTCACCGAGAGAGCCAAACAAAGGAGAAACCCAGAGAAAATACATTACCAAAAAAGGACTGCATTTTCCTACTTTTCTTTTTGGTTTATACAGGTGGCCACTGGTTTTACCAATCAAAAGACCGGGGAACAGATATTATGATGTGTGATATTGTCGTACAGACACTTTGTGGGTTCACATCGAATCCCTTTGTCTGTTCTTTTAAAGGAGGCATTATCCAAATTTGTGTGAATACTTCATTTTTTGTACAATGATATTGCCCAGTGTAATTTCCTGGCTTGGGTTATTTGGAATCACAGAATTAACCAGTCACCTCTGCTGATGTGTGTGGACATTAGATGGAGGCAGCGCCAAACGTGACTGTGATTCCCTCCACAGTCAAACAGCTTCCTGACTTTCCTTACCTGGACTCACATGAGGGGAATAGTCTCTCGGTTGAGGTAATAAACAACAGCAACAACTTGTATTTACACAGCGCCTTTAACGTAGTAAAACATCCCAAGGCGCTTCACAGGAGCGATTATCAGACAAAATTTAACACCAAGCCACATAAGGAGATATTAGGACATTAGTCAATGAGGTAAGTTTTAAGGAGTGCTTTAAAGGAGAAGAGAGGGGTAGGGAGGCAGAGAGGTTTAGGGAGGTAATTTCAGAGCTTAGGGCCTAGGCAGCTGAAGGCATGGCCGCATTTGGTGGAGTGATTAAAATCGGGGCTGCGCAAGAGGCCAGAATTGGAGGAGTGCAGAGATCTCGGAGGGTTGTTGGGCTGGAGGAGGTTACAGAGATAGGGAGGGGCGAGGCCATGGAGGGATTTGAAAACAAGGATGAGGAATTTTAAAATCGAGGCCTTCCCCCACCGGGAGCCAATGTAGGTCAGCGAACACAGGGGGTGATGGGTGAACGGGACTTGGTGCGAGTTAGGATACAGGCAGCAGAGTTTTGGGTGATCTCAAGTTTACGGAGGGTGGGAGACGTGAGGCCGGCCAGGAGAGCATTGGAATAGTCAAGTCTAGAGGTAACAAAGGTATGGATGAGGGTTTCAGCATCAGATGAGCTGAGGCAGGGCAGAGACGGGCGGTTAAGGAGGTGGAAATAGGCGGTCTTGGTGGAGAGGTATGGGATGGAGGCTCATATCAGTGTCAAATAGGATGCTGAGATTGCAAACGGTCTGGTTCAGCCTCAGACAGTGGCCTGGGAGAGGGATGGAGTCGGTGTCTAGGGAACAGAGTTTGTGGCGGGGACAGAGGACAATGGCTTTGGTCTTCCCAATATTTAATTGGAGGAAATTTCTGCTCATCCAATACTGGATGTGGGACAAGCAGTGTGACAAATCAGAGACAGTGGAGGGGTCGAGGGAGGTGGTGGTGAGGTAGAGCTGGGTGTTTTCAGCCTACATGTGGAACCTCATGTCATGTCTTCGGATGACGTCGCCAAAGAGCAGCATGTAGATGAGAAATAGGAGGGGTCCAAGGATAGATCCGTGGGGGACTCCAGAGGTAACGGAGCAGGAGTGGGAAGAGAAGCCATTGTAGGAGATTCTCAACCTACGACTGGATAAACAGGAATGGAACCAGGCGAGCACAGTCCCACCCAGCTGGACAGTGGAGGAGAGGGGTTGGATGGAAGCATATCCCAGAAAATCAAAATATCGAGTGAGGAGGGAAATGTTTTTCAACAGAAGGATGAATATTAGGTTGCTTTGATAATTGGTACCTTGATTTCTCCAGCATCACCTCGTCTGGTTCTTTTCATGATCTCTTCTATTCTCTACAAAAAATCGGAGATAATAAGAATTGTTCATATTTTCCTTTGAACCAAATCTTCTGTCCGTTATAAGCTCATTTACCCAACACTTGATTCCTAACCTTCTACAGACTAAATCCTGCCTCCATTACGTTCATTTACACAACACTCCCTCCTAACCTTTTACAGACTAAATCCTGCCTCCATTACGTTCATTTACACAACACTCCCATCTAACCTTCTTTCTCTCCAGCCGCTCCTGTTCGATCTGCTGAATGGCCTGTTCCCGTTCTTGCCGTTGTCGTTCAGCTGCCTCACGAGCCTTGGTTTCAGCTTCTTCTCGCTGAAGAAAAATAAATACAGGAGATAGCTGTAAAAAAATCTTCCTGAATTAAAGTTAGTTTTCCTCGGCCTAAATAAAGATCTAACAAAACAAATTTCATAAAGAATATATACATCTTTTTAAATGACCGTATTCCAACCCTAATCATGACTGCATGTCAACCTAATTACCCTCAACACAATGGAGGATGCTATTTCACTGTCCGAGTACTGAATGCCATTTGTAACTTGGAAAATATGATCCAGCAGTCAAGCTTTAGATTTGCCTGATGGAGACCCAGGTTAGAATCCCATTATGGAATGAAAATGTCATTTGATTATACCCAACATGTACGCTTCACCAGATCTGAAATGTGTCATTATGTTGCAAAGATATTATTACAGCGAGATATTATTCCCACGGCAAGGAATCACTAAAGAGACTACACGATAACATCAACAAGTTCCATCCCACCATCAAGCTCACCATGGACTACTCCTCAGAATCAGTTTCTTTCTTGGACACACGAATCTCCATCAAAGACGGGCACCTCAGCACCTCACTCTACCGCAAGCCCACGGACAACCTCACGATGCTCCACTTTTCCAGCTTCCACCCCAACCACGTCAAAGAGGCCATCCCCTATGGACAGGCCCTGCGAATACACAGGGTCTGCTCAGACGAGGAGGAACGCGATGGACACCTACAGACGCTGAAAGACGCCCTAGTAAGAACGGGATATGACGCTCGACTCATCGATCGACAGTTCCGACGGGCCACAGCAAAAAATCGCATAGACCTCCTCAGGAGACTAACACGGGACGCAACCAACAGAGTACCCTTTGTCGTCCAGTACTTCCCCGGAGCGGAGAAACTACGCCATGTTCTCCGCAGCCTTCAACATGTCATCAATGAGGACAAACACCTCGCTATGGCCATCCCCACACCTCCACTACTCGCCTTTAAACAGCCACCCAACCTCAAACAGACCATCGTTCGCAGCAAATTACCTAGCTTTCAAGAGAACAGCGTCCACGACACCACACAACCCTGCCACGGTAACCTCTGCAAGACATGCCAGATCATCGACACAGATACCACCATCACACGAGAGGACACCACCCACCAGGTGCATGGTTCATACTCCTGTGACTCGGCCAACATTGTCTACCTCATACGTTGCAGGAAAGGATGCCCCAGAGCATGGTACATTGGCGAGACCATGCAGACGCTGCGACAACGGATGAACGGACACCGCGAAACAATCGCCAAACAGGAGGGTTCCCTCCCAGTCGGGGAACACTTCAGCAGTCATGGACATTCATCCACCGACCTTCGGGTAAGCGTACTCCAAGGCGGCCTTCGAGACACACGACAACGCAAAATCGTCGAGCAGAAATTGATAGCCAAGTTCCGCACCCATGAGGACGGCCTCAACCGGGATCTTGGGTTCATGTCACACTACACGTTACCCCACCAGCGAACAAATGTTATCTGTTTTTAATATAACGGGTCAGTTGCTGTCTTTTCTATGTTTCTACCTCTCTATCTCTGTTTTTTTTTGTTTGTTGTTTTTTTTTGGTGATTTGTATATTCTGAGACCTGGCAGGTAACACCTGTCTGTCTGCACACTGATTGCCTTGGCAACGGGCAGTTGAAAAAACTGTCTGTACTCACCAAGCATTGTTCTGTGAATTATAAATGCGATTTCATCTCGAGGATTTCATTTTCACATCATTCACCTGACGAAGGAGGAAGCCTCCGAAAGCTTGTGAATTTAAAATAAAATTGCTGGACTATAACTTGGTGTTGTAAAATTGTTTACAATTACAGCGAGGAGATTGGTTGGTGCAGTGAATTGCAGTGATGCCTGGGCTTAAAGGGTTAAATTATAAGGACAAGTTGCATAAAGTTGGTTTGTGTTGCCTTGAATTTAGATGATTGAGGGGTGATCTAATCTTAATCTTGAGCACAGAGGTTGGTAAAAACAGAGAGTGAACTTCTAACGGAGTGAAGTGCTAACAGAGTGAGGACATTAAACTGGGAATTTGGTGAGTGTGGAAAGTAGTATGTATGTTTTATTTTTATCAAACTGAAATTTAACTTAGATGACTTTACTAACTTTAAAAAACTGCGAGTCAATGGCAGTTAACAGTTAAGAGACAATCAGCTGCAAGTAGGTTCCTGACTCGGTGTTAATTACAGCGGCTGGAAGTTTACTAACCAATTGTAACTAGGGTGTGTCAGAACGGTATTTGGTACAAGGATCTTTGCAAAAGCAGAACTAACTGCGAACAGAGTGAAGACTTTCAACCGGGAATTTGGCGAGTGTGGGAATTAGGGGGAAGGAGGTGCTAAGCAATTTAAGCCAAGGGACTATAAACTAATCTATCAGCTTTCAAATCTTCAATAAAAAATACATAAAATTAAAAAAGACTTAAGTAATTACTAATTGTTTTGAAATCAAGCTAAATCCATTTACTAAATATAATCTAGGTCTCAAGTGATTCCTTAGTCCTAGAAATAAACTGCTGATTAAATAAATAAATGGGAGTATGATATTGTTGCTGTCACAGAGACCTGGTTGAGGGAGGGGCAAGACTGGCAGCTCAATATTCCGGGGTACAGAATCTTCAGGCGAGACAGAGGGGGAGATATAAGAGGAGGGGGGGTCACAATATTAATTAAAGAATCAATTACTGCCATAAGGAGGGATGATATATTAGCAGGTTCCTCTAATGAGGCCACATGGGTGGAGCTTAAAAACAAAAAGGGGGCAAGCACTTTGATGGGAGTGTACTATAGGCCCCCAAACAGTCAGGGGGAGATAGAGGAACAGATATGTAGGCAAATCTCAGAAAATTGTGCAAATAATAGGGTAATAATAGTGGGGGATTTCAACTTCCCCAATATTAACTGGGATACTCAGAGTGTAAAAGGCTTAGAGGGTACAAAATTCTTAACGTGCATCCAGGAGAGCTTTTTGAGCCAGCATGTAGAAAGTCCTACAAGAGAGGGGGCGGTACTGGACTTAATTTTAGGGAATGTGGCCGGCCAAGTGGAAGAAGTGCTAGTAGGTGAGCACTTTGGTGAGAGTGACCATAATTCGGTGAGATTTAAGGTGGTCATGGAAAAGGACAGGGAGGGGCCGGAAATAAAGGTTCTAAATTGGGGGAAGGCCGATTTTAATAGGATAAGGCAGGATCTGGCCAAAATGGACTGGGATCAGCTGCTTGTAGGAAAATCCGCATCGGAGCAATGGGAGTCTTTCAGAAGGGAGATTGAGACCATACAATGGCAACATGTTCCCGTAAAGGTCAAGGGTGGTTCCAAGAACTCCAGGGAACCTTGGATGTCAGGGGATATACGAGAATGGATTAGGAAAAAAAGGAGGGCTTTTGGCAGATACAAAAGGCTAAAGACGGAGGAAGCCCTAGAGGAGTACAAAAAGTGCAGGGGGGTACTTAAAAAAGAAATTAGGAGATCAAGGAGGGGCCATGAAATAACACTGGCGAGCAAAATAAAGGAAAATCCTAAGATGTTTTATAAGTATATTAAGGGTAAGAGGATGACTAGGGAAAAAATAGGGCCCATTAGGGACAAAAATGGCAATCTGTGTGTGGAGCCGGCAGATGTAGGAGGGGTTCTAAATGAATTTTTTGCATCTGTTTTCACTATGGAGAAGGACGATGTAGACATAGAAATACGGCAGGGGGACTGTGATATACTCGAACATATTAACATCGAGCGGGAGGAGGTATTTGCGGTTTTAGCAGGCCTAAAAATGGATAAATCCCCAGGCCCGGATGAAATGTATCCCAGGCTACTGTGTGAGGCAAAGGAGGAGATTGCGGGGGCTCTGACACATATATTCAGAACCTCTCTGGCCACAGGGGATGTGCCAGAGGACTGGAGAACCGCTAATGTAATACCATTATTCAAGAAGGGGAGTAGGGAAAAACCGGGGAACTACAGGCCAGTGAGCCTAACATCAGTGGTAGGAAAATTATTGGAAAAAATTCTGAAGGACAAAATTAGTCTCCACTTGGAGAAGCAAGGATTAATCAGGGATAGTCAACATGGCTTTGTCAAGGGAAGATCATGTCTGACTAATTTGATTGAATTTTTTGAGGGGGTGACTAGGCGTGTGGATGAGGGTAACGCAGTGGATGTGGTATACATGGATTTCAGTAAGGCCTTCGATAAAGTCCCCCACAGGAGACTGGTCAAGAAGGTACGAGCCCATGGAATCCAGGGTGCCTTGGCACTTTGGATACAAAACTGGCTTAGTGGCAGAAGGCAGAGGGTGATGGTCGAAGGTTGTTTTTGTGACTGGAAGCCTGTGGCCAGTGGGGTACCACAGGGATCGGTGCTGGGTCCCTTGCTGTTTGTGGTCTACATTAATGACTTGGATATGAATGTAAAAGGTATGATCAGTAAGTTCGCTGATGATACAAAAATTGGTAGGGTGGTAAATAGCGAGGAGGATAGCCTCAGTCTGCAGGACGATATAGATGGGTTGGTCAGATGGGCGGAACAGTGGCAAATGGAATTTAACCCGGAAAAGTGCGAGGTGATGCACTTTGGAGGGACTAACAAGGCAAGGGAATACACAATGAATGGGAGGACCCTAGGCAAGACAGAGGGTCAGAGGGATCTTGGTGTGCAAGTTCACAGATCCCTGAAGGCGGCGGAACAGGTAGATAAGGTGGTAAAGAAGGCATATGGGATACTTGCCTTTATTAGCCGAGGCATAGAATATAAGAGCAAGGAGGTTATCATGGAGCTGTATAAAACACTGGTTAGGCCACAGCTGGAGTACTGTGTGCAGTTCTGGTCGCCACACTACAGGAAGGATGTGATCGCTTTGGAGAGGGTGCAGAGGAGATTCACCAGGATGTTACCAGGGCTGGAGCGCTTCAGCTATGAAGAGAGACTGGGAAGATTGGGTTTGTTTTCCTTGGAGCAGAGGAGGCTGAGGGGGGACATGATTGAGGTGTACAAAATTATGAGGGGCACAGATAGGATGGATACTAAGGAGCTTTTTCCCTTCGTTGAGGGTTCTATAACAAGGGGACATAGATTCAAGGTAAAAGGCGGGAGGTTTAGAGGGGATTTGAGAAAGAACTTTTTCACCCAGAGGGTGGTTGGAGTCTGGAACTCACTGCCTGAAAGGGTTGTGGAGGCAGGAACCCTCACAACATTCAAGAAGCATTTGGATGAGCACTTGAAATGCCATAGCATACAAGGCTACGGACCAAATGCTGGAATATGGGATTAGAGTAGACAGGGCTGATGGCCGGCGCGGACACGATGGGCCGAAGGGCCTCTATCCGTGCTGTATGACTCTATGACTCTCTCTAAATAAAAACTAGGAATGGCAGTGCAGGCTGTTTGTCGGGACTGTAATATGTGGGAGTTTGTGATTGTCACGGATTTCCACATCTGCAGTAAATGTCTCTCCGGCTCAGAGTCTTTGAGCTGGAGTGCGAGTTAGAGATCCTCTGACACATAAGGGAGGGGGAGGTAGAGAAGGAGGTCCCGCAGACACTGGTCCTGTCCAACAGGTACAAGGTACTTAATACCTGTGAGGATAAGGATGAAGATGGCAGAGAGGATGCCCAGAATGCTAACCATGCCACCATGGAGCATGAGGTAGTCCAAGGGAGGGAGGAGCAGAGTAGAAAGGTTGTAGTCATAGGGGATTCTATAATTAGGGGGATAGATAGCATCCTCTGCAGTCGTGACTGAGAGTCCAGGAGGGTGTGTTGTCTACCTGGTGCAAGGGTAAAGGACATCTCAAAGCAACTGGAGAGGAACTTGGAAAGGCAGGGGGAGGATCCAGTTGTGGTGGTCCATCTCAGGACCAATGACATAAAGAAGAACAAGGAGGAGGTCCTGCTAAGAGAATATCAGAAGCTAGGAACTAAAAGCAGGACCTCACGGGTGGTAATCTCAGGATTAGTACCCGAGCCACATGCTAATTGGCAAAGGGATAAACAGATCAGGAAGGTGAATGTGAGGCTGAAAGACTGGTGTGGGAAGGAGGGGTTCCATTTCATGGACACTGGCACCAGTACTGGGACAGGAAGGAGCTGTACCCCTGGGACGGGCTCCACCTGAACCGGGCTGGGACCAGAGTCCTAGCAGAAAGGATAAATAGGGTGGTGGATAAGGCTTTAATCTAGCAAGATGGGGAGAGAAATCTGGTAGCAATAACAAAAGCCTAAAGATAAAAGAAACAGGAGATGAATGTAAAGGTCAGACCAGGGTAAGGAATAAAGATAACATGAACGACCAAGAAACAAATACAGTTATCAAACAGAAGTATAAAAAGACTGTTAAAAATAAAGTAAAAGGAACAACTACTGAAGATGATTTAAACTGCCAGTGCAGCAATGTACACAGTGTCTGAAATAAAACGGGGGAACTGGAGGCAATAATCCGTAGCGAGGAACCAGATATGGTGGGAAAACTGAAACATGCTACACATAATGAACAGGACTGGCAGCTAAATATTGTGCGTTATAACATAATCAGAAAGGATAGGGAAGGAAGAAGGGGAGGTGGAGTAGCTGTACTAATTAGGGATAACAATGGCAGTAGAAAAAAGGGACATAACTAACAGAAGGATAGAAACACAATCCATACGGATTGAAAAAAGAAATGGGATTAATCACACTAATAGGAGTATACTACAGACCACCTAATAGTGGAAAGGAGCTAGAGGAAGAAATATATAAGCAAATATGTGAAATGAGTAAAGGACATAGAATAATAATTATGGGTGATTTTAACTACCACCAAATAAACTGACAAGAGGAGGTTGGAAAAGGGGTACAGGGAATGGAGTTTTTACAATGTGTGCAGGACTCCTTTCTTACCCAGTATACAGAAAGCCCAACAAGAGAGGAATCATTGCTAGACCTAGTAATAGGAAATGAACCAGAACAGATAAGAGAAGTAAGCATAGGGGAACATCTAGGCAATAGCGATCACAACATTCTAATGTTTAAAATCAAGATTAAGAAAGACATAAGTAAACCAAAGACCAAAGTAATAAATTGGAAAAAAGCTGATTTTGAGGGGATGAGAATGGAACTAGGAAAAATAAACTGGGAAAATTTACTGACAACGCAGAAATAGAACAGCAGTGGGAAACATTTAAAATGGTGGTCAAGAGAGTCCAGGAGAAATATATTCCACTAAAAAGCAAGAACAAACTAACCAGGAATGACACACCATGGATAAATAAAGAAATATGGGCAAAATTGAAACTAAAGAAAAAGGCATAGTAAGTACATAGAGCAACAAAAGAGTGGATGATGAAAAGGTTAGGAAAGAAGTTTAAAAAAACAATTAGGAAGGCAAAGTACGAAACTATGAAATTAAATTATCAAGGATTATAAAAAGAAATAGTAAAGGCACATAAATAACAAAAGAAAAATCAGGATAGGGATAGGGCCACTCAGGGATACACACAATAAACTCACAGGTAATGACAGCGAAATGGCAGAAATATTGAATAATTACTTTGCTTCAGTATTTACAGGGAGACTAGCACGGTGGGAATGACATTAGAAGAAGAGATCAAAAAAAGTATAAAGACATTTAAGATAGAAGGGGGGGAAGATAATTGATAAACTAATCAAACTGAGAGAGGATAAATCCCCAAGTCCGGATGGATTGCATCCACGCATATTAAAAGAAGTTAAGGAAGAGAATGTAGAGGCAGTATTACATAATTCATTAGAAAAGGGAACAGTGCCAGAGGACTGGCGGACAGGTAATGTGATTCCTATATTTAAAAAGGGAGATAGAACAAGTCCAGGGAACTATAGACCAATTAGCTTAACGTCGGTGGTAGGAAAGATAATGGAATCCTTACTCAAAGCTGTAATAGAAAAACATCTAGAAACCGAAAATATAATAAAGAATAGTCAGCATGGATTTCAAAAGGGAAGGTCATGCTCGATCAACCTTATTGAATTCTTTGAAGAAGTAACAGAAAGGGTAGATAAGGGTAATATAGTAGATATTTGGATTTTCAAAAGGTCTTTGATAAGGTACCACGAAATAGACTCATGACTAAGGTCAGAGCATGTGGAGTCAGGGGACAAGTAGCAGAATGTTTTCTGTTTTGTAGCCAGCTTGCTATCCAGAGAGTAGGGGTTAAAGATAGTTACTCAGACTGGCAAAAGGTGGGAAGTGGTGTTCCACAAGGATTGGTGCTGGGACCACTGCTGTTCACCATTTACATAAACGATTTGGACTTGGGAATCACAAGTACAATTTCAAAATTTGCGGATGATATCAAGTTGTGGGGTATGGTTAATACCGAGGAAGACTGCGAGAAAATACAGGAACACATTAATAAACTTGTAGAATGGTTGTGTAAATGGCAAATGAATTTCAATATAGGTAAGTGTGAGGTGGTACATTTTAGTAGGAAGAATAAGGGGGCCACATACCCCTTGGATAATAAGAGTCTAAATGGGGTACAGGAACAGAGGGATCTGGGGGTACAGATACACAAATCACTAAAAGTAGTGACACAGGTTAATAAGGCCATAAAAAAGGCAAACCAAGCACTGGGGTTAATTTCTCAAGGAATAGAATTGAAAAGCAGAGAAGTTATGTTAAACTTGTACAGAACTTTGGTTAGACCTCACTTGGAGTATTGTGCACAGTTCTGGTCTCCATATTATAAAAAAGATATACAGGCACTGGAGAAGGTACAAAAATGATTTACTAGGATGATACCAGAAATGAGAGGATATACTCATCAAGAAAGATTGAGCAGGCTGGGGCTCCTTTCTCTAGTAAAGAAAAGACTGAGGGGTGACCTAATAGAGGTCTTAAAGATTATGAAAGGGTTTGATAGGATAGACGTAGAGAAGATGTTTCCACTTGCGGGGGAGACCAGAACTAGGGGCCATAAATATATGGCGGGAGTAACTAAGACTCTCTTCGAGGCTTTAGTAGGTGGTCTCGGAGTGTTGCCCTCTGGTTGCTATAGCTTTAACAGTTTTGTAAGTTCTCGGTCACAGTGAGCCGTGCCTCCACATGGTCCCGCTGGAAACAACATAACATCTTTGGCTGAATGGGCTGTTCAAAGAACTTGCTTAACGGGTGATCTGCATAGACCCGCGGAGGTAAGTGATTTCTCTCTTGACCTGTCCAGGCAAGAGCCCAGGCAGATGCCTAGTGTGGAACCAAATGTTGGGGGTAATGACTTGCCCTCAGCCAGTGTTTGTTTTAGTAAGTCCGGTTACAGTAGGATGGTAGCTGTAGTCGTGCAGCTCTGCTGTTAAATCGCGACCCAACTAGCACTCATTTGGTGAAGTCTTCGTCTTACTGTAACTGTGATTCTCGTGTGTTCTCGGTCACAGTGAGTCGTGTTCCCGCCAGCCTCCTTACGACACGTGGCTGATTCGACTGCTCAAAGAATGCACAAAGGGTGATCTGACGGAGATCACACTCCCTCAGGAGGGGAACCTTCTAAAACAAAAATATGTGAGTTTGCTCACGTCCGGATGGGTTTGGTACCGGGCAAAAAACCTCCCCGCCGATTGGTGGCAGCCAACCAAGGCGTAAAATACAAAAGCTGCACCGCTGGAGTGACTCCTGCAGTCCTAGCATCACAAGCCTCTATCGAGATGGAGGATGGCAACTGGCAAGATCTACAAGTGCCCAGCTGTAAACCAAATTGTGGAAGACTGGACTAGAACGGACTGTCAGTCAATTCCAAAGACCAGGGGACCGCGAGAGTAGTTCTCAGCTGGTGATGTCTAAGAGAGCGTCACATAACCTTGAGGAAGGCATTCCAAGAGGAGAGCTGATAAATCATTTAGTCCATATTTCAGTGGGTATGGAAACCAGAATAGAAGCAACCCTGCGGGGGGTCCCCGAAACACGAGACACTAATATGGACGTTGAAATGACAAAGTTGATGGGTCAACTAAACAGCCGCTAATCCGACTCTCTGTAAATACATTACATGTTAAATCCATTGTTGTTATGTTATTGTACGTTGTCTGATGTGTGATAATTAGTAATAAAGCGCAATCATCAGATGATGATCATGGGTAATCGGAGAGCATTGCCGCTAACCAAACGACACTAGCTCAGTCACATCTCTCCGTTATGGTGGATTCCATGCCCAGTGAACCTGTCGGTAACGTCTGTTTTCCCAATCACAGATCAACCCCTCCTCCCCACCCAAAGTACCTGCGATTCACTAGTAGCCGGCCCAACTTGGCTGTGGTGAAGCTGGATATTGCAACGTGGACGAGCCACGTAAAACCTCGAAATAGACACTCATTCAATGGGCACGATCCCACGAGTGTATCAAAATAGTCACTAATAAATCAATAGGGAATTCAGGAGAAACTTCTTTACCCAGAGAGTGGTGAGAATGTGGAACTCACTACCACAAGGAGTAGTTGAGGCAAATAGCACAGATACATTTAAGGGGAAGCTAGATAAGCACATGAGGGAGAATGGAATAGAAGGATATCCTGATAGGGTGAGATAAAGTAAGGAGGGAGGAGGCTCATGTGGAGCATAAACACCGGCACAGATCAGTTGAGCTGAATGGCCTGTTTCTGTGCTGTACATTCTATGTAGTCGAGTTGGTTAAAATGATAAAGGGATTCTATTGGGTAGATATAGAGGCCCCGATATTCATGGCGAGGGGGCAGGATCACGTTTGCAGTCTTAACCAAGTTCCTAGGGGGCATGAACCGAAGAAGCAAAACTGGACTTAATTTGGCCCCAATTTAGCAATCTCACTAAGAGAGGCCACAAGACACTGTGGGAAATGGAGAAATGGTGGATCACTGAGTGTTCTTCTTTGCACTTCTCTAACCTGCTGAATATTCGAAGTAGAATTAACAGACCTCAGCGTGAGGGGCACAAGATTCACACTAAAAAAGAAAGTTCTAAGAAAGTGCTACCATGTCACTGTGATAAGAATAATATGTGGCTGTTCCAGCGATTCTCCCTCTCGTGATGAGACGTCTGTTCCTTTAACACAGGTTTCAATATGTAACAAGAATTGGCAAAATGTCTGGATGTGTAAGCTACATTTTCAAATAACCTCTCTGGCTGCGAGTCTCAGAAGCTATAATTGCACTACCTACAGCCTTATATTTTTTGCAAGTTTCTAAACAGAATATTGTGAAGTTAAATCAGGAAAATAAGTGAACTATAGAGCATTTTAGTTATAAAAGAAATCACAAGCCTCACTGGATGCATGCGAGGGCAGAGATAGGTTACAATACTTTAGCCCGATTGTGCGCCCTCTGTGTCTAGTGTGGCTCTGGCGTTGGCAGTGAAGCCTTGCAATTTTGGCCCTATCGTGTACTAATAAACTGACAAATGTCGCTGCAAAGTACTGTACTAAACTCAGCAAAAGGTTTGAAGCTTGTGATCAGCCTGGCTATGCAATGACTGACAAGTTTTTAAAAATTCATTCTTGGGATGTGGGTTCCGCTGGCAAGGCTGGCGTTTATTGCCCATCTCTGGTTACCCTGAGAAGGTGGTGGTGGGCCTTCTTTTTTGAACAACTGAGTGTGTTGCTAGACCACTTCAGAGGGCAGTTAAGAGTCAACCACGTTGGTGTGGGACTGGAGTCACATATAGGCCCAGACCCGGTAAGGACGGCAGATTTTCTTCCCTAACGGACGTTAGTGAACCAGTTGGGTTTTTACGACAATCCGACAGCTTCATAGTCACTTTTACTGATACCAGCTTTTTATTTCCAGATTTTTAAAAATCAAATTCAAACTTTCAAACTGCCCTGGTGGGATTTGAACCCATGTTCTCTGGATTATTATTAGTCCAATTACATAGCCACTATGCTACACGTGTTTAAACCCCTAACTTTACAGCATTGAGTTCCACTGATAATTACTGTAGTGCGTGATAAGATTTCAGTTAGACCTTTTAAAAGATGTCGCATTACAGTGTTACGCTGCTCATCTAACCTTGCACCAGGATCGATACAGCATTCAGTCCATTTGCCAACCAGGAGTGAGAATCAAGGATAAAAGAAGTGAGGAAAAGTTAATCATATACATATCCAGTGCAACAATGAAACATCACTCCACCACTAACCTGCTGTTCAAGTCTCGCCAGGAGTTCTTTCTCCTGCTGTTCTTTTAAGATTCTTTCCTCTTCTGCTTTCCTCTGGCGTTCCAGTTCCTGCTGTCTTCGCTCTTCCTCAAGCTTGCGTGCCTCTTCTTCACGACGAGCCCTCTCTTCATCTTCTTTTCTCTGCAACTCTTCCTTCATTTTCCTTTAACAAGCATCAGATTTATTCCGATTCATCATTAGCCTCTTTCTTATAGCAATGACATCAAATATCTTGCTTCATGGGTAGCCTTAAACCTGTTACGGTAATGACAGTAGACGTGCTACCTGTGATTGGTGAGCACCGAGTGTCGGGCGGTGGTTACGGTAATGACAGTAGACGTGCTACCTGTGATTGGTGAGCACCGAGTGTCGGGCGGTGGTTACTGTAATGACAGTAGACGTGCTACCTGTGATTGGTGAGCACTGAGTGTCGGGCGGTGGTTACGGTAATGACAGTAGACGTGCTACCTGTGATTGGTGAGCACCGAGTGTCGGGCGGTGGTTACTGTAATGACAGTAGACGTGCTACCTGTGATTGGTGAGCACCGAGTGTCGGGCGGTGGTTACTGTAATGACAGTAGACGTGCTACCTGTGATTGGTGAGCACCGAGTGTCAGGCGGTGGTTACTGTAATGACAGTAGACGTGCTACCTGTGATTGGTGAGCACCGAGTGTCGGGCGGTGGTTACGGTAATGACAGTAGACGTGCTACCTGTGATTGGTGAGCACCGAGTGTTGGGCGGTGGTTACGGTAATGACAGTAGACGTGCTACCTGTGATTGGTGAGCACTGAGTGTCGGGCGGTGGTTACTGTAATGACAGTAGACGTGCTACCTGTGATTGGTGAGCACCGAGTGTCGAGCGGTGGTTATGTAACCCGGTCACATCCAGAAAGGACCAATGTCTTTGGGTGGATGAGTCCCTGGAGGAGGGGAGCGGGACCCTCGATGGAGGAAACACCATCAAAAGGCGGACAAGCTAATCCTTGAATTAGTCAACAGTGTCCACAGCCTGGGAGGGGTGACCCAGCTGGAGTACAGAACAGGTCAGTGACAGAGTGACCGTGGACAGTCCCAAACACCACACCAGGGGTCAGGTCCCTGCTGTAAGAGGTGTAGAGGACTGTCACAGGATCTCCAACAATAGTCAATCAATCATGATGATGGGTAGCCTTCTATAATTCAACTATTAACATTTTGTTTTAGGAAAAATGATGGATGTTGCAAATATTTACCAGGTGATTGAAGCAATAAACTGAAAATTTTCAAACGGTGCTGTTTTGATTTATTTTTAAACTGTGTTGTTGGGCAGAAACCCAATCTGTTGGCCAATTGTTAGATTTCCCTCTCCCAGTGCTCCCCATCTTATTTAAATATATTACTGTCTGCTCAATGCACTTCATGCTCTCTTTTGGCCGGTTTTCTTGGGGTGCAGTGGGCAGGAAGCTGACCCAGGGCAGGAAGGAAGAAATATCTTCCTGCCTTTGCCTCAGTCAATGCACGGTTGGAGATGGGATTGCCCTGCGCACTAAAGACAATGCACGGTGAGTGTGCATTACTGGGCCGTCATTTGTTACTTTCGTGCGAGTGGAGGATGAGCACATTTTGTCCCACACACTTAAAATTCCTCCTGGGGTTAATCCAGATCGACACATGTTAACACACAGACCTGGTGTGAACAGTATTTGTAGCTCGATAAGGGATTGTTATACATCAAATAAAGGTGAGACATAGATCCACATTGATCTCCTGCTTGTTACACTTCTAATCTCAGCCATGTCACCTTGGGGAAGCAAAGCACTTTTGAGGCTATGCTCTTGTATACCTCATGGTATCTTCTAACAAAGGCTGCACTTTAAGAGGCCAGTGAATGAGGAATTATGTGAGAACCGCAGATATCCGTGCTTTTGTTACCTCTAGACTCATCTATTCCAATGCTCTCCTGGCCGGCCTCCCACCTTTCACCCTCCGTAAACTTCAGCTCATCCAAAACTCTGCTGCCCATATCCTAACTCTCACGAAATCCCATTCACCCATCACCCCTGTGTTCGCTGACCCACATTGGCTCCCGGTCCAGGTATGCCTTGATTTTAAAATTCTCATCCTTGTGTTCAAATCCCTCCATGGTCTCGCCCCTCCCTATCTCTGTAACCTCCTCCAGGAACACAGGAACAGGAGGAGGCCATTTAGCCCCTCGAGCCTCTTCCGCCCTTCAGTGAGATCATGGCTGATCTATGACCTAACTCCATATACTCGCCTTAGACCCATAATCCCTTGATACCTTTGGTTAACAAAAATCTATCAATCTCAGATTTAAAATTAATAATTGAGCTAGCATCAACTGCTGTTTGCGGAAGAGAGTTCCAAACTTCTACCCACTTTGAGTGCAGAAGTGTTTCTTAACTTTACTCCTGAAAGTCCTGGCTCTAATTTTTAGGCTATGTCCCCTAGTCCTAAACTCCCCAACCAGCGGAAATAGTTTCTCTCTATCCACCCGATCAGTTCCCCTTAATATTTTGAAAACTTTGATTAGATCACCCCTTAATCTTCTAAATTCCAGGGAATACAACCCTAGTTTGTGTAATCTCTCCTTGTAATTTAACCCTTGGAGTCCAGGTATTGTTCTAATAAATTTACACTGCACTCCCTCCAAGGCCAATATATCTTTCCTAAGGTGCGGTGCCCAGAACTGAACACTAGGAGTGGTCTAATTAGGGCTTTGTATAGCCGTAGCATAACTTCTACCCCCTTGTATTCTAGTCCTCCAGATAGAAAGGCCAGCATTCCAATAGCCCTTTTGATTATTTTCTGTACCTGTCCATGACATTTGAATGATCTATGTACATGGATCCCTAAGTCTCTTTGGATCTCCACTGTTTCGAGCTTTTCACCATTTAGAAAGTACTCTGATCTATCCTTTTTAGATCCAAAGTGGATGACCTCACACTTGCCCACATTGAAATCCATTTGCCACAGTTTGGCCCATTCACTTAATCTATTAATATCTGTCTGTAATTTTGTGCTTCCATCTACACTGCTTACAATGCTGCCTATCTTTGTGTCATTGGCAAACTTGGATATGAGGCTCTCTATCCCGTCATCTAAGTCATTAATAAATACAGTGAATAATTGAGGCCCCAACACAGATCCCTGTGGGACACCACTAGTCACATCCTGTCAATTTGAGTACCTGCCCATTATCCCTGCTCTCTGTCTCCTGCCGCTCAGCCAATTTCCTAACCAGGTCAATAATTTGCCCTCAATTCCATGAGCTTCAACTTTAGCTAACAGTCTCCTATGAGGGACTTTATCGAATGCCTTCTGGAAGTCCATATAAACAACACCCATAGACATTCCCCTGTTCACTACTTCAGTCACCTCTTCAAAAAATTCAATCAGGTTCGTCAGGCTGTACAACCCTCCGAGATCTCTGCGCTCCTCTAATTCTGGCCTCTTGCGTTTCCCCGATTTCCTTTGCCCCACCGTTGGTGGCTGAGCCTTCAGTTGCCTAGGCCCTAAGCTCTAGAATTCCCTCCCTAATCCTCTATGCCTTTCTACCTCACTCCATCTCTCTCCTCCTTTAAGACACTCCTTAAAACCTACCTCTTTGACCAAGCCTGTCCTCATATCTCTTTATGTGGCTCGCTGTCAAATTTTGTCTGATTTACGCTCCTGTCAAGCATCTTGGAACATTTGGCTACGTTAAAGGTGCTGTATTAATGCAAGTTGTAGATGTAAAGAGATATCGGAGGATCAGAATACAGCAATGAATACAAAACCTTCATCGTGTTGAAGCCTGGTTATCATCATGGTTTGTAAATATAGCGCATTACCTTTCAGCTTCCTCCTGCTCTCTCCGCTCCTGCTCCTCCATCTCCTTCTGCAGCCGTGCATGTCTTCGTCTTTCTGCTAGAAGTTTAGCTGCTTCCTCTGCGTTAGTTGTTCCTGCCATGGTCTTAGAACTGGATGTGTCTGAAAGAGAAATGTGGAGAGATGGCTCGCTCACAGGTGCTATTCTGCAGAGCAGTAAATTAATTGGAACACAACAATGAGAAAAAGAATCCACTTTAATATCTGAACCGGGTGAAGGAAGCAGGTCATAATGTGTGCCTGTATTTCAATACAAAATCATGGAAAATACACAATGGTCTCAATATTAACCCCCACACGAAAGGCGGTAGAGGGTCCGGGACAATGGTGGGTAAAATTTAAATGGGGGAATGTGACCCCTACCCTCCGTGTATGCGCCCGTTGACGTTCTTCCACAGGCCAATTGGGAGCCTGATTTAAATTTAACATTTACCAGCCGGTTTTCCAGGGCTCGGGAAACCCGGCAGTGAAAAGGAGGCGGGAGCAGCCGGATCCAGAAGGTAAATGCCTTTTCCAGCACTCCTTGTGGGCCAGGAGGAGCAGGAGTGCTTCCCCCGACCCCTCAAGGGTGTCTTCAGCCTCACCTCTGCCGATCGCGGCCGACCTCCCACGCCCTCCCCCCCCACTCCCACCAAGCTCTGATCTCTCGCTCTCTCCCCCCTCCCAAGTGCCGGAGACTGTCCCCAAGGGTTCCCGACTGCTGCCCAGTACTCCTGGTTTTCCTGCCTGTCAATTTGTTGGCAGGAAACGGAAGGAAAAAAATTATAATAAGGTCCTGCTGTTAAGTTGGCAGGATCTCCGCATCCCCTTGCCGGGATATCCCCGTGCTCCCTCGCACCCTCCCCGTAATTATCAGGGCCAATGGGTTTGCTCCAAGTGGATTAATTGCTGAGAATGTAACTGAACGTCAGTGAGGTGCAAAAAGCAAAATGCTGCAGATGCTGTAAATCTAAAATAGAATCACAGAGCGGGTCAGGCAGCCTCCGCCGAGAGAGGAAGAGTAGGGCTAACGTTTCCGGTCGAGAACCTTTCGTCAGAACTTGAAGATGTTACACAAGAACAGCTTATAAGAAGGAACAGAGCCAGGGAATAGGGGCAGGGTCAGAAAAAAAGATGATCTATAAAAGAGAAAAGAAAATGAATCACAGCCTTCCCCTTTTTTCTCTTCCCACCAGCTTTTCCCCCATTGCCCATCCCTAGTTGCCCTGAGTTTGATACAATTTGAGTGTCCTGCTGGGCCACTTCAGAGGACAGTTAAGAGTCAACCACGTTGGTGTGGGACTGGAGTCACATAGAGGCCCAGACCGGGTAAGGACGGCAGATTTCATTCCCTGAAGGACATTAGTGAACCAGTTGGGTTTTTACGACAATCCGACAGCTTCATGGTCACTTTTACTGACACCGGCTTTTTATTTCCAGATTTTTAACTGAATTCAAATTCTCAAACTGCCCTGGTGGGATTTGAACTCGCGCATAGATACACACCTGTGTTGTAGCAATCTGTGGTACAGTGCGTCGGTGCTGCGATTCAGCTAGCAATGATGCTGTCCCTTTAGTGGGTCTTACCATGAATGTTGGGACATCATGCACTGCCACCAAATGTCAAGTACTGTTCCACAATAGCAGAATAAATCCTGTTGAAATCGTCAGACCATTCCTGTAGTCTCAATTACTATGGTGCACAAAGTTTATATTAAACAGGTCTCTCTATACGTTCCAGACCATCTGAAATATTTTCATACTCTACGCACCTTCGCCCAGAGCTGCCTTCTTCCTTTCATGCTCTTTGACTGGTGTTGTCACTGATGGTGTCTCACTTTCAGGTGATCTAATGTCACCTCCTGCAGCCTCCTCTGATTTCTGCCGAGTCACCTCCCCCTTCTCTTTGCTCTTTTTTCCACTCTCTGCAATGTTATTAGAAGATGGCCGTCTTCTCATGGGAGAAGACTTTCCGCTGGAAGTTGGAGATGGCGGGAACTCTTTGATAGAGCTCGGAGACTGGGTTCGAATCTTCGAACTGGCCCTGCAGAAAGATAAGCAAAAATTCCAAAGGAACTATTAAATCTTCACACATGCTTAATGCATATTTGACAAACTGACGTAGTGTTACTATTCTACTCAGTCCATTAAGTATCTTATAAACAAACTGTAAAATTCAGTGTGTAATTTTCACTTTTGTATATGTTTTTATATCATTTATCAACTGTAAGCCATGGCTCAGTGGGAGCACTCTCGCTCCTGAGTCAGAAGGTTGTGGGTTCAAGTCCCACTCCAGAGATTTAAGCACATACTTGAGTCAGACATTCCAGTGCAGTGCTGAGGGAGTGCTGCACTGAAGGAGGTGTCGCCTTTTGGATGAGATGTTAAACCAAGGCCCGGCCTGATCTCTCAGGTGGACGTAAAAGATCCCACTGCACTATAAGAAAAAGGGCAGGAAAGTTCTCCCCGGTGATCTGGAAAAATATTTATCCCTCAACCAACATCACTAAAACAGATTATCTGGTCATTATCACATTGTTGTTTGTGGGATCTTGCTGTGCGCAAATTAGCTGCCGCATTTGCTACAATACAACAGTGACTATACTTCAAAAGTACTTCACTGGCTGTAAAGCATTTTGGGATGTCCTGAGCCAATCAAAGCTCAATGAATAGTTTACGGTACTACAGACACTGGGTGTGTTAAGCACGTGTGGTGCTGTACATGAGACACAAGTAGGCCGATTTCCCACACAGTTTCGATGTAATAATTCCATATACGGGGTCAGAGGGTGAGTAGGGAAATTGGAACGTGACCCAATTATGTCGGGTGCCCTATCCTGTTGAAATTTCCTACCCATTTGGGAGAGGGTGCGTAATACATCTGCCTGCAGGTGAAAATGAAAAGGCCAGGGTTTTCCTACTGCAATCCATGGCAGAATCCCCTCAAAAAATGGGGCAATTTTGCCATAGACATCCACCAGAGTCATAAAAGTGCCCCCGAACTTGAGAAAGTGGGATGGGGTCAGGGCTGAGTGGGTGTCTCACCCCAGATGCACCTCCAAAAGGCCTTCCAGAGAAATTCAGCCATATGACTTTTAATTGCATGTAATTATTACGAGCAGCTTGCATCAGCAAGACCTGTACGATGTTATTACTATCTGGGGATGAGCATAACTCCACTTGCCATCTGGCAGTTGTCTGGTCAGTCTACTTATAGGATCTAAATCACAACACATGGGTCTTCATCACATGTCGTCTGTATGTGGGGTTTCTCCTCATTGCATCTCCGCCATATCACTGATTAGTACTCAAGCCAATCTTTTCTTCCATGCCTAATGGTACACGAGGCAGCCCATTTCTTCCACTGCTTTTATATCCAGCAGATCGTGCTCTGGGTTGTTTCTATAACCAAGATCCTTTTTTAATGTGGATAGGTTGTTAACCTGGCCTGGAGGACTGGTTAGATGAGATGGAGGAGGTCGCCATTCCACTCCCATTGGACGCGAGCCCACACTGGATGTCGACCCAATGTTCAGAGACCAGAACTCTCATCTCCACCCACCGGGCTTGTCTGAAGTGGAGCTCGAACCTAAAATCTTCTGACTTGGTGGCAGGAATGCTACCACTCAGCCTAGGCTCATGCCAATCTTTGGCCAATATACATCACAACTTACTTCACTGCAGGTGAAGATGACCTTTTGGACATTTTTGCTGGAGACTGAGACTTTCTGAGTGTAGATGTGACACTGGACACTGGACTAGGAGATGAGTGTCTCTTTTCCTTTTTCACTTTCTCTGTCTAAAAAGAAACAATTTTTGTTTTGCTATGAAATCCAGATGAATTAAAACATTAACGAAACCAAAAAAAAACTTAACGCATGCACATTATAATTATTCACTGAAGATTCCATCCAAAATTCAAAAGCAATGTTTAAACGCACTGATTCCAGTGTTGGTTCATTATTGAACACCAACCTCATGCAGCTGGTTTAAAATTGGATTTGGATTTGGATCAGGTGCAAATAATCGACCTGGAATCTTTCATTTCCATCAGACCAGTTTCCATCAGTTTTGCCATCCTCACTGTAACTTTGGAAGTGGTTAAGTTTTGGAGATGTAAGGAGAATTAAACATGAAGGGAAAGGTGGCAGGCTGGAGATTGGTTCAATGACATGTCGTAGAATCATAGAAGTTTACAACATGGAAACAGGCCCTTCGGCCCAACATGTCCATGTCGCCCAGTTTATACCACTAAGCTAGTCCCAATTGCCTGCACTTGGCCCATATCCCTCTATACCCATCTTACCCATGTAACTGTCATGCTCAGGATTCTCCCACATGGGGAGAAGCCAAATGGAGTCAAGGCATTTCTGCTGAGAAAACAACGGAAAGGAACATAGCCTGGAGCTTAGTTCCACGGTACGCCTTAGAACGTCCTCCAGTATATCCCAAGTGGCCATTCTTCAAAGGTCAATAGCCCGACTTCCGCACATGGTCTCCTTTCAGCAGAGACTGGATGGTGATCAGGAGCAGGATCCAGGCTCATTTTTCCTTGTATTGTCACAGAGGTACTGAGGCCAATTGTAGCACCCTGCTGCTGCCCCGGAAGAGATGAGCTAACCCAGCACAGGCCAAGAATCAAAGCTAGGACCTTCTGATCTTCATGGCTTAGTGCAACACCAAGCAGTGTCTGTGTCTTTACTCGGTGAGGTATCAGGGGTGCTACTCCATGGAGACATCCATATTCCCATTCTCAAATATCACCAGTGAGAGGAACATTCAATATTTTGGCAGTAGTAATATGTCAAGTTGAAAAAGTAGCAGCAGTTCCACTACTTGTTGCTCTGAGGAATACCACATCCAAGGTTACATGAGGAAAGGCAAATGTAACAAATGTTTAAGAAAGCCTCACTGCTGGGTTGGGAAAAGTTGGTCAAAGTATGTAGGCTTCTCGACTGACTACCAATAAAACTAAAACATTCCTTTCAGGATACTTCGGCATCAGGCAAATCCGACATTTCAATTGTGTCGCAGTATCAGTTCAAGTATTAGCAGAGCATGTTGATCTAAATAGCAAATTGCCCAAATACTGCTGCTTGCACTACTTTTAATTCCGGGCAAACTGAATATCTGGTCATTATAAAAAGAATCATGGAACTAAAAGTAGTTATCAGTCAACCAGCACCACTGCGCAGTACACTCTGGAATTGATTCATACGGTCTTCAAATTGCATTGAGCATTGAACAGAAACAGTATCGTGATATGAGTCGACCTCATGTAGCACTGCAACATGCGGAGTCAAGACCGTGTAGTCCTCGGGTGAGATGGGGTCAGAGGGTATTTGGACAAGGGGTTTGCAGATGTAATTAGTCGTCATATTGAAGTCCTTATTTTTATATTTCCATTGTAACTTACTATTTATAATAGAAACTGCTGATGAAAACTTGTCATGCAGTAATTACACCCTCCTGCTAGATGGTGTAGTTATGTGACATAGGCAGTTTCCATTATAAAATGTGGACACGTGAATTAAAACCAAAAAATGTTGACGGGAAGGTGCAAGAGTTTTAATACGGGATGGTGAGGTGGCAGTAGGCTTTGCGGTCCCATTTTCCATTGCTATCTTTCGGCAGGATAGCAGAGGGATATCCAGCTCAATGGGTCATTCTATTACCTATCTTTGCTGTTTCTTGCTCCATCTCTCCTCTTCTAGCTCTCTCTTTCTTTTCTCTTTGGCTTCCCTCCCCATAACACCTCCTTGTTACTTCTCTCTCTCTCTCTCTCGTTTGCCTTTTTCCTGTGAGCTGGGAGGTGGTAGGTGATTTGATGTGACATGGGGTGGGGGGACGGAGCCACAATGGCTGCGGGCTGCATTTGGGGTGGGAGTTGCGGAGAAAATATGGCTCTTAGTGGCTCCCTTCCCAATAACTCTGGCTCCATTATCATCCCCATCCTATCCTTCCCCCCGATCTGCTTTCATCAAAGGGGCTATTTTCAAAATTCTATGTAAAAAATATAATTTGAATGTCTATCTCACAGGTCTAAGTGATTAGCATTGGTTTCCCACTATTCAACTGTTTTTTTGAAAAATGAACATTAAATGAAGGAAAAGCTTTCTCTCTCTGCTTAATGCTCTTTCTTGTTTATAGATGCAAAACAAAAATAAGAACAGATGTCTAATTCGTAGTGATTTTATTTGCACTCTCTCACACACTCGCGGCCTATTTTTTCAAAAAAAACTTTATAACGCTTACCTAAATAAAGCTTTTAAATTTTGCCATTTTGTTTTTCAAAATTATTTGAAGAAAAGTTACTGAGCTGAGAATACTAGAATCTAAAGAAGAATATTCCACCAGCACAGGCTGAATGCATGATACTGATGTATCCTGAGAAATTAGGTGCACTGCGAATGCTCAGACTGCACAGTCCAAATTCAGCTCATAGAGCCATAGCTCTGGGGTAAAAATATCATGTCTGCACCCAGGCTTGTGAGAGAGACTGAGGCCTTCAAGTAAAAATATTAAGATATTAAAATACATGAAACAGTTCAGGGGATACATTTAATCATGTTATTCAGAAATATGTATTTTGTTTTGCTTTTTCTATTTAAACCGTTATTTTGGACATTAGAAGTTTCAGTTACTGAGGAAAAAATGGTGACTGAAAAAATATTCCAAAAGCATTTTGTGCAATTTATGGAAATTCACTGGCCAGTTTCCTAGAGTGATGAGCTGTACCTAAACAAAATGTGGGCATTGGAATTAATAATTGGAAAAAGTTGACATAAATTATGTAACAAAAAAATGACAACAGGAAGTCAAGTGTTGCTCACAGGAAGTGTGTACAGATGCAAGAATTTTATAATAGATGTGTAGAGGATACATATTTCTTTTAAAAAGTGTGAAATGTTGATCTAGTGACAAATATGGAGGGCACAACTCAATTAAACCATGAAAGCCTTCCCTACGGATGGTGCAATACTGATGGGTGTGAAGGGAGACAGAATGTTCCACACATTGACTTTTTGGCATACTCTGCTAATACTGCACTTCAATTAGGGCTGAAGTTTTTGTATAAAGTTGCTTGTGACGGATGATCTTTTTTAAAAAAAAAAGATCGCTTTAAGTAACTTTACATTTGCAAAACAAAGTCTATTGCTGGACAAGCTTTAACATCAGTGCAATTAATTGGAAAACAAGCCTTTGGGATTAATGAAGTTTGACAACAGGGAAGGGGAACAGCTACATTAACTCAAAGGATTGGAGACAGCAAGAAAACAGAGAAAAAAGCAGGAAAGGATCAAGATGGGAAAGAAAATACATGAATGTTACTTCTCGCTGGTGAGTTGCTTTGCTTTTCAATTCACCAGAGCTGGAAAGTAACTGCTACAGGTGAGTGGAATTTCTAGAAACCCTGAAATATCCACTGGCCAAGCACTGTTGTACAATAAATCTCACTACAATAGCCTGATAACTATACATACTGTACATCATTTACTGTAGCATTGAGAGAAAAATACCGTTTAAGATGCACACACATATGATTATAGTGTGCAGAATTGTTTCATGGAAACATTTTTTTTTAAATGGACAACACCGCCATCTTTTTTTCTTAAATGGTGATTTTGGTTAAAGGAACAACAGGACAAATGTGGTTGGTGCCAGTATGGAACGGGCAGGTGGGGCTGGGAGATCGACAGCACCAGACACGCGTCTAAATCGTGCGACGCTGACTTTTCTACCTGGCTTTATAGGCCAGTGTAAAGTGAGTGTGCATATTCTGTGCAAGAGCCTCATTTTAATATTCTAACGTGTGCAAATTGTGCAGAAATGGGTCTGTGATGTCTGATGGGGAATGTGCTGTGCACTTGGTACACCCGTATATTATGGACCGTGAAAGGAGGTACATTCAGGGCTAATCAGGAAAAGACATCTTAAAGCTCTACTACTAGAATCTGCACTTCTGGAACTGAATTCCGAGAGTTGGTACTGGATTGAGGCCTCCTCCTCTCTATTTAAGTATTTTGGAGGCACAAAATGAAAGGGGGTTCCTCGGGTTCACAGGTGGACTTGCCTTTACTCACCCTTACCCCAAGCAGTTGTGTGAATAGATCCAGGCACAGCTACCTGGGGATGTCCTAGGACAAACTCCTTGACAGATCCAGTGGTAGTGAAGCAACTGATCTGTTTGATCGAATCTGACCTATAGATAACCTCTATCACAGGAGCTGTTGCTAGTGCCAGATAAGATCACCAAAGCTTTATGCCTTATGCTCATTCCAAGCTACCTCAGGAGGAATCAGCAATATCAGTCAACCCACAGTGCACAGGTGTATCAAGCAGGTCTGGTGCATGGTTTACTGGGGAAAATACCTTCATTCCTTTCACTATGAAAAACAGACAGCGGAATGAGAGGGCGCTGCAATCTTTTTGCATCGCAGGAATCTCCAAAGTCCAGGATAGGTTCTAGGAGACAAAAGCTGTCCTCTCTCAATGAATGTGGATAAAATGAGGTCCATGCAGCCATCAACAACTTGTGTTTATTTAGGGAGGGATCATTATTGAGCATACAATAGCAGCGCTTTCAATGCCTGGACAGGTCAGAGGGCGTATTAAACTGCAGTCCTGCCAAGGTCTCCAGGATCATTATTGTCCGCTGCCATCCAGAGTGGCCCAGCCATGAAGCAGATTGTCAATCTACCGCCAAGGGCAGAACATGGACAATGACCTGCAAGAGATCCCCATTCAGATACCTCTGCAGGCAGAAAGACTCAAGCGCTAAGCTCTATGTTCTTTAGCCAGCTGTTAGGTGCACATTGTCACTATGCAGTAGTGCAAGAAACCTTCACCAATGTTGTCCTCTGTACGACAATAGATGTGCACCTCTTAATCTGCTATCTTCTTCTGCACAACTAGAAAACATGCTTTGGACAAAACTGAAATAAGGTACGCTGTGTTTGTTTCACCCTTGGTGAGTGTATAGAACCTAACCTGGTACCTCTCCAGGTGCTTCCCTACTGGCACGAGTAACTAAGGTGGCTGCCTGCTGGGAGTCTGGGAGCCTCCTAAATTAGTTGGCCCCATTCCTCCTTGTGCTGGACCATGGGATGGCCGTGTAAACAGTGCCTCCACATTGTGACACCACAGTAGCTGGTGAGTATCGCACTCGAGGTGCTGGTTGGGTCAGAGATGGTGCTGCCCTGGGTAGTAGCAGACTCATTGATACCTATTCCAGGCACGTCCTTGTTGCTCGGCAAGACCTCACCACGTCCAGTGATCTGTGCGGCAGCAATGAGTTTGTGAAGCCGTGCATTAATGGATATCTCCATTCAATCTCGACAACAACAACTTGTATTGATATAGCTATAATGCAGTAAAATGCCTCAAAGCGTTTCACAGGAGCCTAAATATCAAAAATTGACATCAAGCCAAAGAAGGAGATATTAGGACAGATGATCAAAAGCTTAATGCACGTCTTAAAGGCGGAGAGGTGGAGAGGTTTAGGGAGGGAATTCCAGAGCTTAGGGTCTAGACGCTGAAGGCATGGCCGCCAATGATGGGGCGATTACAATCGAGGATGCACAAGAAGTTGTCGGGCTGGAGCAGGTTGCTGAGATAGTGAGCGGCAAGGCCATGGAAGGATTTGAACACGATCTCCCCCCGCTGTATGCAGAAACGAGATAACAAAGCCTGCTGCACATTTCCTTACCAACAGAAGAGACACAATCCGACTGCCTGAAGGACCTCGGTTAAGAGCAGTCTACTCCAGAGGCCCCTGGAATTGTCATGCACTCCGTGGTGAGTTGAAGAAAAGCCAACTGCGCAGATGCAGGTAGTGAACACGAACACCTCAACATATGCTGACACACCTTGATGCATGCTCCTTTTATACCGGTGCTCTGAGGGGCCCAAATCTTAGGGCTCTGCAGCTGAGAAAGGCGACCGCCTCCCAGCTAGCAGGCTCCTACTCCTCCACTGCGACCAACTCCTCTTTCTGCTCACTCACGCTCTGTACTTTGTTCAGTGCTCCCTTCTCAAACTGACTATCTCAATTGCCTAGGGTGGTTGTATCTCTGTGCCAGGTGGAGAGTGATGTTAGCTGGTTGCGAGGTGCTGGTCTGTGGGGGCTCTCGTTGGTTCTTGGAGAACTCCTATAGAAACAGAAGAGACACATATGTTAGAATGTTGGCTACAAGACACCCCTTCAAATACTAGCTACATGGCAATATACCAGGGACATGGAACAGCAGTAGGCCATTCAGCCCTTCGAACCTGTTCCGCCATTCAATTAGATCATGGCTGATCTGTACGTCAACTCCATTTACCCGCCTTTGATCCATATCGCTCGATACCCTTACCCAACAAAAATCTATCAATCTCGGTCTTGAAAATTTCAATTGTCCCCCAGCATCCATAGCCTTTCGGGGGAGAGAGTTCCAGATTTCCACTCCCCTTTGTGTGAAGAAGTGCTTCCAGACATCACCCCTGAACGGCCTAGCTCTAATTTTGAGATTGTGCCCCCTTGTTCTGGACTCCCCCACCAGAGCAAATAATTTCTCTCTATCAAATCCCTTTATTATTTTAAACACCTTGATTAGATCACCCCTCAATCTTCTAAACTCCAGGGAATACAAGATACTATGGTGTTATGCTTGAGTGCTACCTGCAAGAGAGTGTGTGAGAGAGGTAGTAAACAAGTAGGGGATAAATAATAAAAGGATGGTGCTAGCCATAATCTTGGGTGAGGCCTCCCTCTACAAACTTAAATCTTAGAATTTCCAAGGTGGCCGTCTCAAATGTACTAATAGGTTGATGGTCCAGGGTCCTCATCCTATGTGGGTTTGCTCCTTCCTGTTATGTGCCACCTTGTCCTTCAGCTGAAGAAGTCTGACTGAGTTTTATACTTCACATCCTATCTATCATCAAGACCACTTATTTCCACTTTTGAAACATTATCCAGTTCAGCCCCTACCTTAGCTCCACCACTGCAGAAACATTTTGTCCATGTTTCTGTCACCTCTAGATTTAATTTCTCCACTGTCTTCCTTGCTGGCCTCCCATCTTCCATCCTCCATAAACACCAACTCATGCAAAACGAAGCCACCCGTCCCCTCCCCTGCACCGAGTATTGCTCACCCATCATCCTTGCTTAATTATACTGGCCCCCTGTTCTCCAATACTTTAAATTTAAAATCCACATGCTCATCTACAAAACTGTTCAGGCTCTCACCCCATCCTGCCACTGCAGCCCCATTTGGTCTTCTTGACTATGGCCATCTGTACATCCCCATTCTCCTCGTCCCACCGTTCACAGCACACCTTCAAATACTTAGGCCCTACTCTTGTTCTCCCCCCACCCCACCCCCACCTAAATACCCCTCTACCTCTCCCCACCTTTAAAAACCTTCTTGAAACCATCTTTTCAACCAAGGTTTTTCTCATCTCTCCTAATGCTCCCACCATGGTACAACATCCTTCCTCTCTTTTTAATATCTCCCCGCCCCCGACCTCCGTAAAACACCTCAAGACTTTTTCTACATTAATGATGTTGTATATATGCAAGTTATACAACATTTGAAGAGTTCAGACAATGACACCCATGTGCCCAAATTCTGCAAGTAAATAAACTTGTGTCACACAACTAGATTTTGTTGAAAACTTCTCTTGTGGTCTCATGATTACAGATCTTAGTGCAACAGTATTCCCAGTCTGGAGTTGCAGATAGAAAGTTTGCCCTGATACCGTATGGGCAAAGCTACAAAACAGTTGTAAGGCTGCCCCCGAGTGCTTTGAATGTAGCCCAAATCAATATGTAAGAAGTTAATAGGAAACTCTTTGTGGCTTGAATACTTTGCTCATCTACTGTGCTTGGGAAATGCTGGATAGCCTTACCTTGGCTGATCTTCTGAAGCTGGGAATCTTTTTCCTCATCTGCTCCCAGGACTTCTGAATGTGGGAGACTGCATTGTCCCTTTGGACCATGACCTACCCTACAATCTAGACCAGGGTTGTGCAATAGAAATTACTGACTAGTCACAGCTGTGACTATGGCGACACCATTTTACAAATTTTGGTAGAAAACGCCTCACACACACTCGCACAATCCAGGTAAATATACTTCATCTGTACATTTACTTAACAAACATCTGCCATCATTAAGTAACCAAAGAAGTAAAGCAGCTGCAACGATCAAAAGAAACACTCGCCACATTGGTTTTCATCTTACGATTTTACCAGCAAACGCACACAAAGGTTAAAGTTCACATACATGCGCCATGCGAATATGAGGATTGAGATCACACGCCCAGTGACAGTGTCTATCACTCAATGTTTATTTGCTAATCAGAAATGCAATTAGCCACATCTGGATTTCCAATTGGCCAGATGTGGCTGGTTTCTAATGTATTGGACAACACTGGTTTAGATGGCTCTCCTGTGGGGAGGGGGTCCTTCAGCGTCTATCAGGGCAAGCCTCCTTTAGCCCCCTTCCTGAAGGAACAGCTCTGCTGCTGAATCATTGCATGTTGGTGTTGTTTGTGCGCACTGAGTCATTGCTTTCCAGATGTAAGCTCCTACTGCCAACAAATTTAATGGCAGCTGCTAGCCCTTCAGGAGTTGCATTGGATTTCCCATCCCCATTAAGCACACTCCTTGGGGGCAGGCACAATCCAGGGCTGAGAACTCACAATGAGCATATACCCAGTACTGTACTGAGTCCTGACTGAGGCAGGCGAGTGGAAACGTTGGTGCACAAGGAGCCTCTACCCTGAGGAGATCTGCCTCGCAAGGCTCAGGTTGTAGGTCACACCCTTATTGGGTATGTCATAAATTCCTGGACAGAGCAGAGACCTAATGCAGCTATGTCCCTGCTAAGTCCCAGTGGGGATTCTGCCAGAACCTCCTTGGATTTTCAGGGCCCTCATCTCTGTCTTGAGAGGAATAAATTGGGGCATTAAAAAACAATGATGTGTGTTTTCATTTTCTTTGAATGCTTTCATTTATTAATTGTAAAAATATTGGAGATGGGAGAAAATGCTGCTTGATTTTTTGTAATTCGTTCATGGGATGTGGGCGTCACTGGCGAGGCCAGCATTTATTGCCCATCCCTAATTGCCCTTGAGAAGGTGGTGGTGAGCCGCCTTCTTGAACCGCTGCAGTCCGTGTGGTGAAGGTTCTCCCACAGTGCTGTTAGGAAGGGAGTTCCAGGATTTTGACCCAGCGACAATGAAGGAACGACAATATATTTCCAAGTCGGGATGGTGTGTGACTTGGAGGGGAACGTGCAGGTGGTGTTCTTCCCATGTGCCTGCTGCTCTTGTCCTTCTAGGTGGTAGAGGTCGCGGGTTTGGGAGGTGCTGCCGAAGAAGCCTTGGCGAGTTGACAGGCAAGAGTCATCCAATCAGGTAACAAAGAGTCTGTTTGCTTCCAGTTGGCCGTGGGAGGGCGGTACGCCACGAGGATTGATGTGTTAGGAAAGCAATGGTGAGTATGTGGTGACGGGGCGGTTACTTAAAGCCGGTAAGTGTTTGGTGAAGGATGAATAAGCTGCATCGGCCAATATGGCTGGTCAGTCGTTGAGTTTTCAGAGCAAACGGAATTGAGCTGCTCCTAAGTTCCTAAACACAGTGCAATATTTAAGGAGATTAATGGGGAGATTCTCCGCCTCTGGTGCTCATCAGCAGAGCGTATCAGGACTCTGTGCATCCGCGGCACACGATTTTCCATTCATTCATTCCACGGGCGGAAAATCACTGGCCGGGCTCGCAATTTCCCAATCTGTTCTCCCAGCACATGCCTGGGACAGCAAAGAGGAAAGTCTTCCATTAAGTTTGGCTAGGGTCGATGTGAGTTTAACCTCAATTGCAAGTTTCTCTTTTCAAAGCAATGCTACAGTTTTTTAAAAAAGAAAACAAATAATTTTCCCTGTCCCATTTTAACATTCCTCCCCCTTGACCTGTCGAAGATGCTGACTCGCGCTGCAATATGGTCCCATGACACTGGTAGCATCGCCCAGTTCCACATCCCCTCACTCTAGTGGCCCATCTTCATGTCCGAACAGTGAGAGACAGAGGGCAGTGTGAGCGCCACAATATTGCAGCAGAGTCAGATCTCGTCCTCACCTGACGTCCATGTGTCCTCATTTCTTCCACAGTGCTTGCTGAATTCTTTCAAATTGCAATCTTTATGATCACAAACTCAAAAGAAAAACAATATTGTTTGCAATATTTCTAGGCCATTTTGTTTTTTGTTATTACAATACCATGCCAGAGATTTGGGAGCTCAGTAATACCATCTCAGCTCTCCCTCCGTCTCCAGTCTTTCCCTGCTTCTTTCGGTTTGCCCCAGTCACTTTGTTCCTTTGCGGCCTGCTCCAGATTCCCTATATAAGTAGGTAGTGATTTCACTATAACAGGAATTTTATTCCATTCAGTTATATGGTGCGTAGGTTGGGATGCCGAGATTGTTCTTTAACATATATATAAATATATACAAATATAAATGGATACATCGGAAACAAACATAAGTGGAATTCATTGTAAAAACTATGTGGAACGTACTTTTCTCCCCTTCGAAGGTTGTGGGTTCAAGACTCACTCTAAAGACTTGAGCACAAAATCTAGGCTGACACTCCCAGTGCAGTACTGAGGGAGTGCTGCACTCCCAGAGGTCTCGCCTTTTGGATGAAACATTAAATCGAGGCCACATCTGCCCTCTCAGGTGGACATAAAAGATCCCATGGCACTATTTCGAAGAAGAGCAGGGGAGTTCTCTCAGGACGCCTGGCCAATATTTACTCCTCAACCAATATCACTATTGAGAGATTATCTGCTCATGTACCTCATTGCTGTTTGTGGGATCTTGCTGTGCGCAAATTGGCTGCTGTGTTTCCTACATTACAACAGTGACTACACTTCAAAAGTACTTCATTGGCTGTAAAGTGATAGGTCATGAAAGGTACTATATAAGTCCTTTCTTTAACTTTTTATGGTCTCTGGAAATTTAGAGGGATTTTCCAAGTATGCACAGATGCAATATGCTGGGAGACAGGGATGGATTCCCAGCAGGAGCATGAACCTGGAATTACCCTCTAATTCTCTGCCAACTGTACTCTTATAAACATTATAGAAAAAATGATCTAAGATAATGAATTTTCCTGTAATTAACTAAAAATAATCTGGTACTATTACAGATCCAACATTCCTTTGGGTTTTATGTCACGCTGCATCTATGATTAATAATGGGAGCACAGCACTAAATACCGTACAGAAAATTCAACACCATAGAAATAACTTTTAAATATTTTTGGAAAGTCAATACATTGAGGAGAGTATCCAGTTCTGAGGTTCAGATAACGAGTTTTACCGACTTGGGGTAGAAATTCCAATTGACGAAATTAGAAGAAAAAAGACTTGAATTTATACAGCACCTTCCAGGACCTCAGGACATCCCAAGGCGCTTTACAGCCAATAAAGTACTTTCGAAGTGTGGTCGCTGTTGTAATGTAGGGAAATGTGGCAGTCAATTTGTGCACAGCAAGATCCCACAAACAGCAATGTGATAATGACCAGATACTCTGTTTTTAGTGATGTTGGTTGAGGGATAAATATTGGCCAGGACACCGAGGAGAACTCTCCTGGTCTTCTTCAAATAGTACCATGGGATCTTTTACATCCACCTGAGATGGCAGAGGATCAATGTATACATGTTGCACTACTGTGTGTGACATTTTTAGACGGGTCTTGACCTGTTTAAAATAAATACAAGCTTGTTAAGTGTTGATTGATGAATTTTACCAATTGAAGGTTTGACTCTCGAGTGTTGTTAATGGAGTGTGTATCATCTGAACCCCTGAGAATGGGTTGCTCCTCACAGGGAAATAATCATTATCCTTTTATAGAACTCTGGATGTCCAATGTTATGTTAGTTTGGTATACCATGCCACCCATTGTTACCCACTGCGGTTAATGGCAACTCACCGATATGTGACATTACCCATTCTTCATGAATAGAAACGAGGCACGGGGGGAAGTACTTTGTACATTTTATACAAAATAAGGGTCACTAGGTCTGGATTACGGGCAATGTATAGGGTCTCTAATTAATTCTGGGCTTTATGAATGTGGAACCAGATCAGGACAGTACACACACATGTAATATAACCCATCATTTTACATACAAATCTTGGAGTTTTAAAGATTAATAACCTATACAGGTTATTAGTTTAATTTTAATTCAATGCCAGTGTTGCTATACTCAGTCTCCCTGCCGGGAAGCAGATTGAGAAATATGCAGGATTGATGTCAGGATTATGATTGAGTGTAATTTAAGAATAGAACTTTCATTGGGAACAGCAATTGTATCAAGTCTTTACTGAGAGGCAGTGTGATTGTACCAGCAGGCGGTCGCTGTTCATTTGACCATACTTGTTAATATGAACAATACCCGATCTTGACCAATAAATGAAAAGATATAAGCACGATATCTACAAGTATCACCAATGTTATTCATTCTTCACCTCCATTATTAGTCTTATAATTCTTTTCACTACCTGTTGCAATTCTGACATCAGCACCCCTTTCGTCTCCCCTGGTGAGCTGGAGGTGGCTGCTGCGTTCTGTCTGTCCCCACTTCGATTGTGCGTAGGTTTGGAAGCGGTCTTGAGGGGACTACCTGAGACTATACAAGGGCAGACATGGGACACTAAAGAGTTAAAGTTTCAGAGAACAAAGCATAAGAGAATATAGAACAAGGAGGAAAAATGATTAGAGCAAGATTATTGGATGAAACAAACTAGAATTGTCCTGCCCATCACAATTATTTGTATCAGGTATTACAAAATATAACATACTTAGGGTTCTTTGGTACTGTCTCAATGTAGTGAATTAATGTATATAGTTATTCTATCAACACATGCACCATAGAACCTCAGAGAACGTCTGGTTGTTCTGTGCTGAACTTTACAGTACAACTGGAAATTATTTTCCAATTATATAAATCCAGATTTCTGCCTTCCTATCCCTAATGCTGTGCCCAGCAAGTCTGATTTCTCCACAGCTCTACGTTGGCTGATGGTGCTTTGAAGGATGCAATCAATTCTCTTCTTCCCCTCCCCCGGCCAGCTTTATTCTCCGAACCTTTCTGAGATCTGAATATTAGAACATGCCCTGTGTCTGATTGGCTGCAAATTGATAAAACCTCAAAACATTATTGCAGTCCAAGTTCAGGAGACAGTCGAGGCTGTAACATTAAATCTGGGTCCCTCACAAAGGTATCTCCCACTGGTGAAACCAGCATTGACTGACTTTTACTCCACATGATTATTTGATGTGCAGTGCCATTGCCCAACTGAACAAGACTAGTTTGCAGGAGAGAAAGTACATCGAGTTACATCGAAACTACAGCACTGAAACAGGCCATTCGGCCCAACTGGTCTGTGCTGGTGTTTATGCTCCACACGAGCCTCCTCCCTCCCTACTTCAACTCACCTATCAGGATATCATAAGAACATAAGAACATAAGAAATTGGAGCAGGAGTAGGCCAATCGGCCCCTCGAGCCTGCTCCGCCATTCAACAAGATCATGGCTGATCTGATCCCAACCACAAATCTAAAGAACACAATAAGTCGGAGCAGGACCCGGCCACATAGCCCCTGGGCCCTCTCCGCCACCCACAGGGCATTGACCGATCCGAACTCAGCTTCATGTCCAATTTCCTGCCCGCTCCCCATAACCCCTAATTCCCTTTACTTCTAGGAAACTGTCTATTTCTGTTTTAAATTTATCTAATGATGTAGCTTCCACAGCTTCCTGGGGCAGCAAATTCCACAGACCTACCACCCTCTGAGTGAAGAAGTTTCTCCTCATCTCAGTTTTGAAAGAGCAGCCCCTTATTCTAAGATTATGCCCCCTAGTTCTAGTTTCACCCATCTTTGGGAACATCCTTACTGCATCCACCCGATCAAGACCCTTCACAATCTTATATGTTTCAATAAGATCGCCTCTCATTCTTCTGAACTCCAATGAGTAGAGTCCCAATCTACTCAACCTCTCCTCATATGTCCGCCCCCTCATCCCCGGGATTAACCGAGTGAACCTTCTTTGTACTGCCTCGAGAGCAAGTATGTCTTTTCTTAAGTATGGAGACCAAAACTGTATGCAGTATTCCAGGTGCGGTCTCACCAATACCTTATATAACTGCAGCAATACCTCCTTGTTTTTATATTCTATCCCCCGAGCAATAAAAGCCAACATTCCGTTGGCTTTCTTGATCACCTGCTGCACCTGCATACCAACTTTTTGATTTTCTTGCACTAGGACCCCCAGATCCCTTTGTACTGCAGTACTTTCCAGTCTCTCGCCATTAAGAAAATAACTTGCTCTCTGATTTTTCCTGCCAAAGTGCATAACCTCACATTTTCCAATATTATATTGCATCTGCCAAATCTCCGCCCACTCACCCAGCCTGTCTATATCCCCTTGCAGGTTTTTTATGTCCTCCTCACTCTCTACTTTCCCTCCCATCTTTGTATCATCTGCAAATTTTGATATGTTGCACTCGGTCCCCTCCTCCAAATCGTTAATATAGATTGTAAAGAGTTGGGGACCCAGCACCGACCCCTGTGGAACACCACTGGTTACTGGTTGCCAGTCCGAGAATGAACCATTTATCCCAACTCTCTGCTTCCTGTTCGATAACCAATCCTCCACCCATGCCAGAATATTACCCCCAATCCCGTGATTTTTTATCTTAAGTAATAATCTTTTATGTGGCACCTTGTCGAATGCCTTCTGGAAGTCTAAATACACTACGTCCACTGGTTCCCCTTTATCCACCCTATACGTTATATCCTCGAAGAACTCAAGCAAATTTGTCAGACATGACTTCCCCTTCATAAAGCCATGCTGACTTTGTCCTATTAAATTATGCTTATCTAAATGTTCCGTTACTGTCTCCTTAATAATAGACTCCAAAATTTTACCCACCACAGATGTTAAGCTAACTGGCCTATAATTTCCAGCCTTCTGCCTACTACCCTTTTTAAATAACGGTGTTACATTAGCAGTTTTCCAATCTGCCGGGACCTCTCCTGAGTCCAGGGAATTTTGGAAAACTATCACCAAAGCATCCACAATCCCTACTGCCACTTCCCTCAAGACCCTAGGATGGAAGCCATCAGGTCCAGGGGATTTATCCGCCTTGAGTCCCATTATTTTACTGAGTACCATCTCTTGAGTGATTTTAATCGTATTTAGCTCCTCCCCCCCGAGAGTCCCCTGTTTGTCCAGTGTTGGGATATTCTTAGTGTCCTCTACTGTAAAGACTGAAACAAAATATTTGTTCAGCATTTTTGCCATCTCCATGTTTCCCACCATTAATTTCCCGGTCTCATCCTCTAAGGGACCTATGTTTGCCTTAGCCACCCTTTTTCTTTTTATATAACTATAGAAACTCTTGCTATCTGTTTTTATATTTTTTGCTAATTTATTTTCATAATCTAACTTCCCTTTCTTAATCAATCCTTTAGTTACTTTTTGCTGTCTTTTGAAGAATTCCCAATCTTCTATCTTCCCACTAAGTTTGGCTACCTTATATGTCCTTGTTTTTAGTCGGATACTATCCTTGATTTCTTTACTTAGCCACGGGTGGCTGTCATTTCTTTTACACCCTTTTTTCCTCAGTGGAATATATTTATTTTGAAAGTTGTAAAATAACTCCCTAAATGAACACCACTGCTCATGTACCGTCTTACCCTTTAATCTATTTTCCCAGTCCACTTTAATCAATTCCGCTCTCATACCATCATAGTCTCCTTTATTCAAGCTCAGTACGCTTGTTTGAGAATCAACCTTCTCACCCTCTAATTGGATATGGAATTCAACCATGTTGTGGTCGCTCGTTCCAAGGGGATCCTTAACTAGGACATTATTAATTAATCCTGACTCATTACACAGGACCAGGTCCAAGGTTGCCTGCCCCCTTGTAGGATCAGTTACATACTGCTCAAGAAATCCATCCCTGATGCACTCAATGAACTCGTCCTCAAGGCTGCTCTGCCCAATTTGATTTGTCCAGTTAATATGATAATTAAAATCCCCCATAATTATGGCTGTTCCCTTATTACATGCCCCGACTATTTCCTGATTAATACTTCTTCCAGCAGAGTTGCAACTATTAGGAGGCCTATATACTACGCCCACTAATGTTTTTTTTCCCTTATTATTCCTTATCTCCACCCAAACTGTTTCATTATCTTGATGCTTTGTCCCAATATCATTTCTCTGTATTACAGTGATTCCTTCCTTTATTAACATAGCCACCCCACCTCCCCTTCCTTCCTGCCTGTCCTTCCTGATTGTTAAATACCCTGGCATATTTAATTCCCAGTCGTTGTCACCCTGCAGCCATGTTTCTGTAATGGCCACAAGATCATACCCATACGTAGTTATTTGTGCCGTTAACTCGTCCATTTTATTACGAATGCTACGTGCATTCAGATAAAGAACTTTCAAATCTGTTTTGTGATGCTTAGTTCCTGCTTTTTCCTTTTTTAACACTTTACCTATTACTCCATACCTTCTGTCCCTTCCTGTTACGCTTTCCTCTCTCTCCCTGCTCAGGTTCCCAACCCCCTGCCACTTTAGTTTAAACCCTCCCCAACAGCACTAGCAAACACTCCTCCTAGGACAGCGGTCCCGGCCCTGCCCAGGTGCAGACCGTCCGGTTTGTACTGGTCCCACCTCCCCCAGAACCGTTTCCAGTGTCCCAGGAATTTGAATCCCTCCCCCTTGCACCATTCCTCTAGCCACGTATTCATTTGAAATATCCTCCTATTTCTACTCTGACTAGCACGTGGCACTGGCAGCAATCCTGAGATTACTACCTTTGAGGTCCTATTTTTTAATTTACCTCCTAACTCCCTATATTCTGCTTTTAGGACCTCATCCCCTTTTTTACCTATATCGTTGGTGCCTATGTGCACCACGACAGCTGGCTGTTCGCCCTCCCCCTCCAAAATGTCCTGTAGCCGCTCCGAGACATCCTTGATCCTTGCACCAGGGAGGCAACACACCATCCTGGAGTCTCGGTTGCGGCCGCAGAAACGCCTGTCTATTCCCCTTACAATCGAGTCCCCTATCACTATAGCTCTGCCACTCTTTTTCCTCCCAGCCTGTGCAGCAGAGCTACCCGTGGTGCCAGGAAGTTGGCTGCTGCTGCCTTCCCCTGATAAGTCATCCCCCCCAACAGCATCCAAAGTGGCATATCTGTTTGAGAGGGGGATGGCCACAGGGGACCCCTGCACTACCTGCCTGCATTTCTTACTCTTCCTGGTGGTCACCCATTCACTTCCTGCCTGTATACCCTTTACCTGCGGTGTGACCAACTCGCTAAACGTGCTATCCACGAGTTTCTCTGCATCGCGGATGCTCCACAGTGAGTCCACCCGCAGCTCCAGCTCCGAGATACGATCGGTCAGTAGCTGCAGGTGTTTTTCTAGTTTCCCCTTAAATGCATCTATACCATTCGCCTCAATTACTCCTTGTGACAGTGAGTTCCACATTCTCACCACTCTCTGGGTAATGAAGTTTCTCCTGAATTTCCTATTGGATTTATTAATGACTATTTTATATTTTATGACCTCTAGTTCTGGTCTCCCCCACAAGTGGAAACATTTTCTCCACGTCTACCCCATCAAACTCTTTCATCATCTATAAGCAATTCAGCTGAAAGTGGAGCATTGGATGGATTTTTTAAAAGGTCCAAGGGTTTCAGGTACATTCTCTAAAGTTTTGTCTATTTTTCTACAATTAATCCAAAAATTGCTGAACAATTAATTTTCTTGCCCTGTGCCAAATTTAGATGGCACTGCACTTCCTGGAGAATCTTGCAGTTTGCTCTCAGTAGGATCAACCTCACTTCTGTCGCTATTCCATAATGTGTTAACACCAATAAATCTTCCAAGAACATTGTGAACTGCGTACATTTATCAAAAGCACTTTTAAATTCATTGAAATAGACTGTTGTGTTTAGCACATCCAACCAATAAGAACAACATTTCATACATAAATTGAATATGTAATTGATGACATTTCTCTTTGTTACATCCTCCTTTAATATATCTTACTATTTACACATCATTGTTCAATAAATTTTATATTGGAATACACACTGTGTATCTACAGTTTTACCTGCAGTCTGTGAACACCAATTTAGTGTTAAACAGTTCAAAGGCCTTGGTTTTGTTCAAGTATTTGCCCTTGGTTTTGAAAATAGGTCACTTGCGGCCTTGGAGTATGGGGTCATCAAAGTTCGTTCCCCGAGTTAGAGATTATAGGCCTCAGGGCGGAATGAGGCAACGGCCTTCTGTGATCTCTTTAAAGTCTCACACCAACCACATTTTTATCACCTAATACCCTCCTCGCTTCTCAGTTTCTGGATTTTCAAAGAAACATTTACACAATTTGGGTAGGGATTCTACAGTTACTAACCCGTGATTATAGAGAACAGGGAAAACCTCCCAGTCTTGTCTCCAAAGAAATGTTGCTGGTAGTTTTTTTAACTGTAAATATTAGGATCATTAAATAAACACCAAACATTGTAGAAATACATTATCCTCTTGGGCACCCATTGATTTTAAAGGAAGACAGGCTATTTAAAAATGCATCTTTTGATCAAATATGTTTTAATAGTTTGACTCTGAGCAGTTTTTATCAATTCTTTAAAACATGTAAAATGTAGTCAACCAGGAAATACGGTAAAGCAACATTTAAAACACTCGGGTTTAAAAGCAAGGGAGTTTTAGAGGGAAAAAAACTGGTTTAACATTCCGTGGTTTGACCTTTCAACCTTGTTTACCTGAATGATGTTTGGAACAACCTGACAACACAGCTGAACTTCTCCTTCGAGCTAAAGAGGAATGTGTGGCGGTCAGCAAACGGCTGATAATAACATTCTCCGAGGGGCTACGGTGCAAGCAGCAGTGAACTGTGCGATTGGAGCAAATGAAGTAAGTGATGTCAACATGAAAAAGAGTGAATCATTAAAGGATATAACTCAACAAAATTAAAATAAAATGACAGTGAAGCAACATTCTTTTTATTAAACAATAATAGAATGAGAAAAGAAATAATGAATCAATGTTTTGCTCCTCTATCTTCCTATAGAGGAATTCATTGGCATACAACATTCTTCAGCTGTGAGGCGAAACAGAGCTGGACATGGACTGGTCCAGTGTTACCCAATACAAATTGCTGACTAGCCACAGGTGTTGCTACGGAGACACCATTTTAGCCAGGCAATAATTTTAGTAGAAAACGCCTCACACACACTCACAATCCAGGTAAATGTACTTCACATCTGTACATTTACTTAACATTCAGTGACCAAGATGTGAAGCAGACCCAACGATCAAAACACTCGCACACTCTGCTTTTCATCTTAATCATTTACCAAAAAACACACAAAAAGGTTAAAGTTCACTTACATGCGCCATGCGAATATGAGGATTGAGATCACACGCCCAGCGATGGTGTCTGTTACTCAATGTTTATTTACTAATCAGAAATGCAATTAGCCACATCTGGATTCCCAATTGGCCAGATGTGGCTGGTGGCTAATGTATTGGACAACGCTGGACTAATCCACAACTGCTGATGTCATACATCAGCAGTGTCAACCACTGAAGTTGGTTTAACCATTCCCGCTCTCCAATCCAAGATGGAGCATCAAGCTGTGAACCATTAAGCCGCCTGGTGTGACTGACAGAACTTGAGCCACATCCAGCTGTGGCATCATCCTGCTGTGGCCTCATCCCGCTGTGGCCCTGCGGCCTGAGCTGGTCCATATGCCGGTTTTTAACGTAGGTAACACATTTTAAACACAAATAATAGAAGATAAACTTGAACCCAATTAGTGCCAGGCTTCATGGAGAGTTACTGCTCAAGTAAAAATGATGCAAAGCCGCTAGTTTAATGAGTATTATTAGAAGTACAAGATTAGTTTGGTCTATTGAAGAGCAGAAATGTATTTGCAATTAAGATGAGTGCAGTGCTATTTAAAATGAAAAAAACTTGCCATTTTGCTTATAAATGTTATAAGACACCATTGTACAGAATTTGCATAGGATATACAAAGCTTTAATCATCTATGAGACATGAGTGGATATAAATGCTCCCTAATGTTATTGGCACAGCCTCAGAGATTGGATCCTAGGCATGAGGCCATAACAGTAACTGTGTTGCTTATGGGCAATGGCAACATAGCAAATGCATTTGGCTCCTCACGAGCCGAGTGATTGATATTTGCTCCCCAAAACAGTGTTGATTACCTTTTAACCCTTATCATGCTCTCAATACTCCTACACGGCTGTCGATCATGTACATTGTTCCTGAAATTGCATATTACTACCTGGCATTTTTCAGTAACACAGGGGAACCTGCTGGAGGTGCTAGTTAATGACAGTCATAGAATGAGAGTACTTTAAAATAAAACACTGGGTGTGCCTGGGGAGAACAGTAACTGTAGACACGACACACCTGATCAACTAGGAGAAACTCAAGGCTACTTTGAGATTCTATCTGTTACAACAAGTCCCTGATTAGACTTTATTAAAGTAAAGGCTAATTCCATTAGATATTTAATCCAACCGGAATTGAAAAGGTTGTTTGACACTCCACTCAAAAATCAGACACGCAGATCACTGGTTTTAATTAAATGATTGAAGTAATTGGAGTTCTTTTTAAATGGATTCTACTTCATGATTAAAGAATGTAGCACTGTATACCCTACTGATCTACGAAGAACAATAGCTTTACAAGTCATTAAATGTGCTAGGAGCTACTGTAAAAAGCTTTTAAAGTAATTATTTCACATCTAACGAATTACCGCATCACAATTTTACACTGTTTACAATTTAAATCTATCGATACTCTTGCAATACAACACCTCTCTGTAACTTCTTAAAGGTACATTTTAGAGTTTGTGTAAATAAATCGCGGCTAAATGCAAAAAGACACGTACTACTAAAGGGATGCTAGATAAATACATGAGGGAGAAAGGAATAGAAGGATATGCTGATGGGGTTAGATGAAGTAGGGAGGGAGGAGGCTCGTGTGGAGCATAAACACTGGCACAGGCTGAATGGCCTGTTTCTGTGCTGGAAAATGTTGTGTAATTCTATCCAAATCTACAGTGTTTCCAAACTGACCTGAAAACTTGGCATTGCAATAAGTTAATGGTAGGTTCTACATACTTTTGTATGTCAGCAATTTAGATCCAATCAACATGCAGCACAGGTGAATCTTACACAAGTTTGACGATATTTAAATGATGAGAAATACACATACACTCAATGGCCTAATTTCTGTTACAAGAATGCAACAGGTCAGAAATCCCACCCCAAGGGGGGGAAGAGTGGGGGTGAAACTGGTCTTTGAAATTGGTCAAAAACAGGTGATAATAGATCAGCGCCCGTTTTACACCACACCAGATTTTTCCGAGAATCAAGCGGGGTATTCCATTCATTCTCAGGATGTGGGCATTGCTGGCAAGGCCGGCATTTATTGCCCATCCCTAGTTGGCCTGAGAAGGTGGTGGTGGGCCGCCTTCTTCTTCAACCACAGGTCGCGGTTTTGATACAACTTGCTAGGCCATTTCAGAGGGCAGTTAAGAGTCAACCATGTTGATGTGGGCTGGAGTCACATGTAGACCCAGACTGGGTAAGGACGGCAGGTTTCCTTCCCTAAAGCACGATAGTGAATATGCACGGAAAATGAAAGAGATTTGGGGGTCCTGATTGACAATAAATTGAAGCTATCATAACAATGCCCGATGGTAGTGAGTGAAGCAAATCAGATGTTGGAAGAGGAAGAAGAAAAGGTCAATATTCAGCTGAAACATTGAGGTAATCCTCACACTTTATAAATCACATAGAATACAGTGTACAGCTCTTAGAATACCATGCACAGTTCTTAGAATATAGTGTACAGCTCTTAGAATACCATGCACAGTTCTTAGAATACTGTATACCACTTAGAATACTATGTACAATTCTTAGAAGAGTGTAAAGTTCTTAGAAGAGCATGTACAGTTCTTACACTACCGTGTACAGCTCTTAGAACACTGTGTACACTTCTTAGAATACCGTGTACAGCTCTTAGAACAATGTGTACAGTTCTCAGAATATAGTATACAGTTCTTAGAATATAGTGTACAGCTCGCAGAATACTTGTACAGTTCTTAGAACACTGTGTACAGCTCTTAGAATTCTGTGTACAGTTTTAGAATACTGTGTCCTGTTCTTAGAATTCTGTGTAAGGGATATGATGAGAGGGCAGGTAGGTATAATTGAGAAGAGACTGGGGGATATGGTGAGAGGTCATGGAGGTATCACTGAGAAGAGACTGGGGGATATGGTGAGAGGGCAGGTAGGTATAATTGAGAAGAGACTGGGGGATATGGTGAGAGGGCAGGTAGGTATAATTGAGAAGAGACTGGGGGATATGGTGAGAGGTCATGGAGGTATCACTGAGAAGAGACTGGGGGATATGGTGAGAGGGCAGGTAGGTATAATTGAGAAGAGACTGGGGGATATGGTGAGAGGGCAGGTAGGTATAATTGAGAAGAGACTGGGGGATATGGTGAGAGGTCATGGAGGTATCACTGAGAAGAGACTGGGGGATATGGTGAGAGGGCAGGTAGGTATAATTGAGAAGAGACTGGGGGATATGGTGAGAGGTCATGGAGGTATCACTGAGAAGAGACTGGGGGAAATGATGAAAGGGCATGTATGTATAACTGAGAAGAGATTGGGGGAACTAGTGAGAGGGCAGGGAGGCATAATTGAGAAGAGACTGGGGGGTATGGTGAGAGGGAAAGTAGGTATAATTGAGAAGTGACATGGGAACATGGTGAGAGAGCAGATGGGTATAATTGAGGAGAGACTGAGGGACATGTTGAGAGGGCAATAGGTATAATTGAGAAGAGATTCAAGGATATGTTGAGAGGGCAGGTGGGTAGAATTGGGAAGAGACTGCGGAATATGGTGAGAGGGAGGTGGGTATAATTGAGAAGAGACTGGGGGATATGGTGAGAGGGAGGTCGGTATAATTGAGGAGAGACTGGGGGATATGGTCGGAGGGCAAGTAGGTATAATTGAGGAGAGACTGGGGGATATGGTCGGAGGGCAAGTAGGTATAATTGAGGAGAGACTGGGGGATATGGTGGGAGGGCAGGTAGGTATAATTGAGAAGAGACTGGGGGATATGGTGAGAGAGCAGGTGGGTAGAATTGAGAAGAGACTGAGGGGTATGGTGGGAGGGCAGGTGTCATAGAGTCATAGAGTCATAGAGTTATACAGCACGGATAGAGGCCCTTCGGCCCATCGTGTCCGCGCCGGCCATCAAGCCCTGTCTACTCCAATCCCATATTCCAGCATTTGGTCCGTAGCCTTGTATGCTATGGCATTTCAAGTGCTCATCCAAATGCTTCTTGAATGTTGTGAGGGTTCCTGCCTCCACAACCCTTTCAGACAGTGAGTTCCAGACTCCAACCACCCTCTGGGTGAAAAAGTTCTTTCTCAAATCCCCTCTAAACCTCCCGCCTTTTACCTTGAATCTATGCCCCCTTGTTATAGAACCCTCAACGAAGGGAAAAAGCTCCTTAGTATCCATCCTATCTGTGCCCCTCATAATTTTGTATACCTCAATCATGTCCCCCCTCAGCCTCCTCTGCTCCAAGGAAAACAAACCCAATCTTCCCAGTCTCTCTTCATAGCTGAAGCGCTCCAGCCCTGGTAACATCCTGGTGAATCTCCTCTGCACCCTCTCCAAAGCGATCACATCCTTCCTGTAGTGTGGCGACCAGAACTGCACACAGTACTCCAGCTGTGGCCTAACCAGTGTTTTATACAGCTCCATCATAACCTCCTTGCTCTTATATTCTATGCCTCGGCTAATAAAGGCAAGTATCCCAGAAGCCTTCTTTACCACCTTATCTACCTGTTCCGCCGCCTTCAGGGATCTGTGAACTTGCACACCAAGATCCCTCTGACCCTCTGTCTTGCCTAGGGTCCTCCCATTCATTGTGTATTCCCTTGCCTTGTTAGTCCCTCCAAAGTGCATCACCTCGCACTTTTCCGGGTTAAATTCCATTTGCCACTGTTCCGCCCATCTGACCAACCCATCTATATCGTCCTGCAGACTGAGGCTATCCTCCTCGCTATTTACCACCCTACCAATGTTTGTATCATCAGCGAACTTACTGATCATACCTTTTACATTCATATCCAAGTCATTAATGTAGACCACAAACAGCAAGGGACCCAGCACCGATCCCTGTGGTACCCCACTGGCCACAGGCTTCCAGTCACAAAAACAACCTTCGACCATCACCCTCTGCCTTCTGCCACTAAGCCAGTTTTGTATCCAAAGTGCCAAGGCACCTTGGATTCCATGGGCTCGTACCTTCTTGACCAGTCTCCTGTGGGGGACTTTATCGAAGGCCTTACTGAAATCCATGTATACCACATCCACTGCGTTACTCTCATCCACACGCCTAGTCACCCCCTCAAAAAATTCAATCAAATTAGTCAGACATGATCTTCCCTTGACAAAGCCATGTTGACTATCCCTGATTAATCCTTGCTTCTCCAAGTGGAGACTAATTTTGTCCTTCAGAATTTTTTCTAATAATTTTCCTACCACTGATGTTAGGCTCACTGGCCTGTAGTTCCCCGGTTTTTCCCTACTCCCCTTCTTAAATAATGGTACTACATTAGCGGTTCTCCAGTCCTCTGGCACATCCCCTGTGGCCAGAGAGGTTCTGAATATAGGTGTCAGAGCCCCCGCAATCTCCTCCTTTGCCTCACACAGTAGCCTGGGATACATTTCGTCCGGGCCTGGGGATTTATCCATTTTTAGGCCTGCTAAAACCGCCAATACCTCCTCCCGCTCGATGTTAATATGTTCGAGTATATCACAGTCCCCCTGCCGTATTTCTATGTCTACATCGTCCTTCTCCATAGTGAAAACAGATGCAAAAAATTCATTTAGAACCCCTCCTACATCTGCCGGCTCCACACACAGATTGCCATTTTTGTCCCTAATTGGGCCCTATTTTTTCCCTAGTCATCCTCTTACCCTTAATATACTTATAAAACATCTTAGGATTTTCCTTTATTTTGCTCGCCAGTGTTTTTTCATGGCCCCTCCTTGATCTCCTAATTTCTTTTTTAAGTATCCCCCTGCACTTTTTGTACTCCTCTAGGGCTTCCTCCATCTTTAGCCTTTTGTATCTGCCAAAAGCCCTCCTTTTTTTCCTAATCCATTCTCGTATATCCCCTGACATCCAAGGTTCCCTGGAGTTCTTGGAACCACCCTTGACCTTTACGGGAACATGTTGCCATTGTATGGTCCCAATCTCCCTTCTGAAAGACTCCCATTGCTCCGATGCGGATTTTCCTACAAGCAGCTGATCCCAGTCCATTTTGGCCAGATCCTGCCTTATCCTATTAAAATCGGCCTTCCCCCAATTTAGAACCTTTATTTCCGGCCCCTCCCTGTCCTTTTCCATGACCACCTTAAATCTCACCGAATTATGGTCACTGTCACCAAAGTGCTCACCGACTAGCACTTCTTCCACTTGGCCGGCCACATTCCCTAGAATTAGGTCCAGTACCGCCCCCTCTCTTGTAGGACTTTCTACATGCTGGCTCAAAAAGCTCTCCTGGATGCACGTTAAGAATTTTGTACCCTCTAAGCCTTTTACACTCTGAGTATCCCAGTTAATATTGGGGAAGTTGAAATCCCCCATTATTATTACCCTATTATTTGCACAATTTTCTGAGATTTGCCTACATATCTGTTCCTCTATCTCCCCCTGACTGTTTGGGGGCCTATAGTACACTCCCATCAAAGTGCTTGCCCCCTTTTTGTTTTTAAGCTCCACCCATATGGCCTCATTTGAGGAACCTGCTAATATATCATCCCTCCTTATGGCAGTAATTGATTCTTTAATTAATATTGCGACCCCCCCTCCTCTTATACCTCCCCCTCTGTCTCGCCTGAAGATTCTGTACCCCGGAATATTGAGCTGCCAGTCTTGCCCCTCCCTCAACCATGTCTCTGTGACAGCAACAATATCATACTCCCATGTGTTTATCAACACCTTCAGTTCATCCACCTTATTCGCAAGACTCCTTGCATTAAAATAGATGCCATCCAGCCTTGCTCTTACATATTTGCCCTGTCTTCCAAGCTGACTTGTTTTTTTCTCAATATTTGGCTGCACATCACCCCCTATTGTAGCTCCACTCTGTATCCCATCCACCTGCCAAGTTAGTTTAAACCCCCAATTATACCTACCTGGGGGATATGGTGAGAGGGAGGTGGGTATAATTGAGAAGAGACGGGAAGATATGCTGAAAAGGCAGCTAGGAATATTTTAGAAGAGACTGGGGAATATGGTGACAGGGTACGTAGGCATAATTGAGAAGAGACTGGGAGATATGGTGAGAGGGCAGGTAGGTATAATTGAGATGAGACTGGGGGATAAGGTGAGAGAGCAGGTAGGTATAATTGAGCAGAGACTGGGGGATATGGTGAGAGGGCAGGTAGGTATAATTGAGATGAGACTGGGGGATAAGGTGAGAGAGCAGGTAGGTATAATTGAGCAGAGACTGGGGGATATGGTGAGAGGGCAGGTAGGTATAATTGAGCAGAGACTGGGGGATATGGTGAGAGGGCAGGTCGGTATAATTAGGAAGAGACTGAGGGATATGATGGGAGGGCAGGTGGGTATAATTGACAAGGGACTGGGGGACATCGTGAGAGGGAAGTTGGGTATAATTGAGAAGAGACGGGAAGATATGCTGAAAAGGCAGGTAGGAATATTTTAGAAGAGACTGGGAAATATGGTGACAGGGTAGGTAGGCATAATTGAGAAGAGACTGGGAGATATGGTGAGAGAGCAGGTAGGTATAATTGAGAAGAGACTGGGGGGTATGGTGAGAGGGCAAGTAAGTATAATTGAGAAGAGACTGGGGGATAGGGTGAGAGAGCAGGTAGGTATAATTGAGAAGAGACTGGGGATAGGGTGAGAGAGCAGGTAGGTATAATTGAGAAGAGACTGGGGGGTATGGTGAGAGGGCAAGTAAGTATAATTGAGAAGAGACTGGGGGATAGGGTGAGAGAGCAGGTCGGTATAATTGAGAAGAGACTGGGGATAGGGTGAGAGAGCAGGTAGGTATAATTGAGAAGAGACTGGGGAATATGGTGAAAGGGCAAGTAGGTATAATTGATAAGAGACTGGGGATATGGTGAGAAAGCAGGTAAGTATAATTGAGAAGAGACTGGGGGATATGGTGACAGGGTAGGTAGGCATAATTGAGAAGAGACTGGGGAATATGGTGAAAGGGCAAGTAGGTATAATTGATAAGAGACTGGGGATATGGTGAGAGAGCAGGTAGGTATAATTGAGAAGAGACTGGGGATAGGGTGAGAGAGCAGGTAGGTATAATTGAGAAGAGACTGGGGAATATGGTGAAAGGGCAAGTAGGTATAATTGATAAGAGACTGGGGATATGGTGAGAGAGCAGGTAGGTATAATTGAGGAGAGACTGAGGGATATAGTCAAAGGGCAAGTAGGTGTGATGCAGACCAATCTATATGGGTTTTTGAGAAAATTGGCCTTCAAGCTTTTCTACAGATTGTTTAGTTCCATTACCATCTTCCCCACCAAATTACCAGGAATTGCACAGACTGATAGCCATCGTGAACCCATACATCTCCCCCCTTGCTCTGAGGAGTCAGATCTCAGTTACCTGGCAATATGCGCATTATATTATATAAACGGGGTATGGTTATTAAAAAACTCAAGAACTACTTTCTTCTCCTCACTGATCTTTCTAACTATTGTTCGTTTAGAAATGAATCACATCCGTTTTTCAGCATCAGTTATACACTGAGATTATCATCCCGAATGTGCTATTTGCTCTATCACAAAAAAGGAAACTAGCATAATTTCACTGACACATTCCCTCATTATTCTCTCACTGTATGTCTTACAATTACCTCAGACTGAGATTCCTGCTCCCCAATTCCTTCATCTCAATACCTTGCTTCGTCTTGGCCAAAGATCGGTAACTCCAACTAATGTGACTGCAGCCTGAGATATAGACCAGCGCTCCAAATCATATCAGACTCAATGAATACATCACATTACTGGTCTATGCTGAAAATGACAAGTGAGCAATCTGTTGCATAATTCGTAGAATCTTACAGCACAGGAGGAGGCCATTTGGCCCACTGTGCCTGTGCCGACTCTTTGGAAGAGCGATCCAGTTAATCCCACTCCCCCACTCTTTCCCCATTGCCCATCAAATATTTCCTTTTCAAGTATACATCTAATTCCCTTTTGAAGGTGATTACTGAATCTGCTTCTATCACCCTTTCAGATCATAATAACTCGCTGCATAAGAAAGATTATCCTCATCTCCTCTTGTTTGGATGGTATTTTTAAAAATTCATTCTTGGAATGTGGGCGTTGCTGGCGAAGCCGGCATTTACTGCCTATCCCTAGTTGTCCTGAGAAGGTGGCGATGAGCCTTCTTCTTGAATCGCAGCAGTTAAGGTGGGAGAGGTAATCCCACAATGCTGTTAAGTAGGGAGTCGACCACAGTGATGTGAGACTTTGGTATGGTGAGCAGCAGGCGCTAATAGCCACATGGGAATATGATGTCGTGGTGATATTGGAGACCTAGCTTAAAAAAGGACAGGATTGGGAACTAAATATTCCTCGATACAAGGTGTTCAGGAAAGATAGGGAAGGCAAGAAAGTTGGGGGGTGGGGGGTGGTGGCAGTATTGATTAAGGAGAATATTGCAGTGTTGGAGAGAGAGGATGTCCTGGAGGGGTCAAGGACAGAATCTATTTGGTTAGAGTTAAGAAACAATAGAGGTGCCATTACACTACTGGGTGTATTCTGTAGGCCACCAACAAGTGGGAAGGATATAGAGGAGCAAATTTACAGGGAAGTTACAGAGAGGAGCAAGAACCATAGGGTAGTGGTAATGGGGGACTTCAACTAATGCTTGAGGACTGGACAATTGCAAACGTTACATCCTTGTTCAAAAAGGATCTAAGGATAAACCCAGCAACTACAGTTTAACCTCAGTGGTGGGGAAGCTTTTAGAAATGATAATCCGGGACAAAATTAAGTGTCACTTGGACAAGTGTGGATTAATAAAGGAAAGCCAGCACGGATTTGTTAAAGGCAAATTGTGTTTAACTGAAATGACTGAGTTTTTTGATGAAATAACAGAGAGGGTTGATGAGGGCAATACAGTAGATGTGGTGTGTATGGACTTTGAAAAGGCATTTGATAAAGTGCTGCATAATAGGCTTGTCATCAAAATTGAAGCCCATGGAATAAAAGGGGCCAGTGGCAGCATGAATACAAAATTAGCTAAGTGACAGGAAACAGAGAGTAGTGGTGAACGGTTGTTTTTCGGACTGGAGGGAGGTGTACAGTGGTGTTCCCCAGGGGTCAGTGCTGGGACCACTGCTTTTCTTGATATATATTAATGACTTGGACTTGGGTGTACAGGGCACAATTTCAAAATTTGCAGATTATACAAAACTGGAAGTGTAGTAAACAATGAGGAAGATAGTGATAGACTTCAAGAGGATATAGACAGGCTGGTGGCATGGGCGGACACATGGCAGGTGAAATTTAACGCAGAGAAGTGTGAAATGATACCACTTGGCAGGAAGAACGAGTTGAGGCAATATAAACTAAATGGTACAATTCTAAAGGGGGTGCAGGAACAGAGAGACCTGGGGGCATATGTACACAAATCGTTGAAGGTGGCAGAACGGGTTGAGAAAGCAGTTAAAAAAGCATACAGGATCCTGGGCTTTATAAATAGAGGCATGGAGTACAAAAGTATGGAGGTTATGCAGAACCTTTATAAAACACTGGTTCGGCCACAACTGGAGCATTGTGTCCAGTTCTGGGCACCGCACTTTAGGAAAGATGTGAAGGCCTTAGAGAGGGTGCAGAAGAGATTTACTAGAATGATTCCAGGGATGAAGGACTTTAGTTACGTGGATAGACTGGAGGAGCTGGGGTTGTTCTCCTTCGAGCAGAGAAGGTTGAGAGGAGATTTGATAGAAGTGTTCAAAATCACGAAGGCTTTAGATAAAGTAAATAAAGAGAAACTGTTCCCATTGGCAGAAGAGTCGAGAACCAGAGGACATAGATTTAAGGTGATTGTCAAAAGAACCAAAGGCAACATGAGGAAAAACTTTTTTATGTAGTGAGTAGTTATGATCTGGAATGCACTGTCTGAAAGGGTGATGGAAGCAGATTCTTTCGTGGCTTTCAAAAAGGAATTGGATAAATACTTGAAGGGAAAAAATTTGCAGAACTACGGGGAAAAAAAGGGCGAATGGGGCTAACTGGATTGCTCTTACAAAGAGCCGGCACAGGCTCGATGGGCCGAATGGCCTTCTTCTGTGCTGTAACCGTTCTATGATGCTATGACTAGAATCACATATAGACCCAGATCGGGTAAGGACGGCAGGTTCCCTTCTCTGAACGATATTAGTGAACCAGTTGGGTTTATACGACAATCATAGTCATAGAGTCATAGAGTTATACAGCACGGATAGAGGCCCTTCGGCCCATCGTGTCCGCGCCGGCCATCAGCCCTGTCTGCTCTAATCCCATATTCCAGCATTTGGTCCGTAGCCTTGTATGCTATGGCATTTCAAGTGCTCATCCAAATGCTTCTTGAATGTTGTGAGGGTTCCTGCCTCCACAACCCTTTCAGGCAGTGAGTTCCAGACTCCAACCACCCTCTGGGTGAAAAAGTTCTTTCTCAAATCCCCTCTAAACCTCCCGCCTTTTACCTTGAATCTATGTCCCCTTGTTATAGAACCCTCAACGAAGGGAAAAAGCTCCTTAGTATCCATCCTATCTGTGCCCCTCATAATTTTGTATACCTCAATCATGTCCCCCCTCAGCCTCCTCTGCTCCAAGGAAAACAAACCCAATCTTCCCAGTCTCTCTTCATAGCTGAAGCGCTCCAGCCCTGGTAACATCCTGGTGAATCTCCTCTGCACCCTCTCCAAAGCGATCACATCCTTCCTGTAGTGTGGCGACCAGAACTGCACACAGTACTCCAGCTGTGGCCTAACCAGTGTTTTATACAGCTCCATCATAACCTCCTTGCTCTTATATTCTATGCCTCGGCTAATAAAGGCAAGTATCCCATATGCCTTCTTTACCACCTTATCTACCTGTTCCGCCGCCTTCAGGGATCTGTGAACTTGCACACCAAGATCCCTCTGACCCTCTGTCTTGCCCAGGGTCCTCCCATTCATTGTGTATTCCCTTGCCTTGTTCGTCCCTCCAAAGTGCATCACCTCGCACTTTTCCGGGTTAAATTCCATTTGCCACTGTTCCGCCCATCTGACCAACCCATCTATATCGTCCTGCAGACTGAGGCTATCCTCCTCGCTATTTACCACCCTACCAATTTTTGTATCATCAGCGAACTTACTGATCATACCTTTTACATTCATATCCAAGTCATTAATGTAGACCACAAACAGCAAGGGACCCAGCACCGATCCCTGTGGTACCCCACTGGCCACAGGCTTCCAGTCACAAAAACAACCAATCCGACAGTTTCATGGTCACTATCACTGAAACCAGCTTTTCATTTCCAGACTTTTTTCAAAACTGAATTCAAATTGTCAGACTGCCAAGTGGAGATCTGAACTCACATTCTGTGGATCGTTAGTGCAGGCCTCTAGATTACTGGTCCCAGTATCACAACCACATCACCTTATCCCTATTCATAGGCTTCAACTCAACAAGTTGTGATAACAGTCTCTTACTTTCTCTACGAAATGATTGTGCTTCTTTAGTTGCCTCTGGATTGTCCATATTACGCCTCCATAATGTGCACCAATGGCAAAGAATCACCATGAAGGAGAAGGTAATGATGGGCTTTCTTCTTGAATTGGACTGCAACGGTTCAAGAACGCAGCCCACCGCCACCTTCTGAGGGGCAGCTGGAGGATGGGCAACGACGCCCGCATCCCGAGACTGGATAAAGGAAACAAAATATCTGATCACAGCTTGAGCCTCTCGTTGAGCCTCTAACTTGTGTCCGTGGGCTCAGGCAGCTTTCAAAGGGGAGCAAATAATTTTCTTTACCTGAAGGGGACAACTGGTTGTGTCTTGGACGGATGCCCTCAATCTGGTTGAACTGAAACTAAGGCCCCGAGTTCAATGTTCTGCTGGTCTGCTGTGCCAGCTCTTCACCATTTCCCGGCTGATGGAACGTCCAGCAGCCGCCCACCCCACAACTCCCCTTACAAGGCAAGTGATGACCAGGGACGACTTCTCCTAAGCTGGGAGTTCCTGCTCTTGGTGCTCGCTCCGTACCCAGTGTTACCGTGGAGATCGTTATATTGAGTGAGTGGGAAAGGGACCAGCCTCCTTGAAGCTTCAAAATTAATACTTTTCAAGGTTGCCTCCGGATGAGCCTCCTTGCCGGGGTTGGGGAGGGGCCTCGACAACCCTACCCCCACTCTAAGGCCGCACCAAAGATACAGGATCCACGGGCACGGGGCAACCCCACGCTAATGAGGTGCTGTATGACCCTGCAAACTCTGGCCAAGCTGGTACTGGGGTGGAGGGGAGGGCCGTGGTGTATGGTTTCGGGGGGAGGGGGGGGAGCTATGTGTTTGGTCCTGGGGGTGGGGGACCATGATGCATGTTCCTGGGGCGGGGGACGGAACCATGGTGTGTGGTCCTGGGGGGGGGGGGGTGGATGACCATGGTGTGTGGTCCTGGGGGGGGGGGGGTGGATGACCAGGGTGTGTGGTCCTGGGGGGGGCGGGGGGATGACCAGGGTGTGTGGTCCTGGGGGGGGCGGGGGGATGACCAGGGTGTGTGGTCCTGGGGGGGGCGGGGGGATGACCAGGGTGTGTGGTCCTGGGGGGGGGAGGGTGACCAGGGTGTGTGGTCCTGGGGGGGGCGGGGGGGATGACCAGGGTGTGTGGTCCTGGGGGGGGCGGGGGGGATGACCAGGGTGTGTGGTCCTGGGGGGGGCGGGGGGATGACCAGGGTGTGTGGTCCTGGGGGGGGAGGGTGACCAGGGTGTGTGGTCCTGGGGGGGGGGGGGGATGACCAGGGTGTGTGGTCCTGGGGGGGGAGGGTGACCAGGGTGTGTGGTCCTGGGGGGGGGGGGTGGATGACCAGGGTGTGTGGTCCTGGGGGGGGCGGGGGGATGACCAGGGTGTGTGGTCCTGGGGGGGGCGGGGGGATGACCAGGGTGTGTGGTCCTGGGGGGGGAGGGTGACCAGGGTGTGTGGTCCTGGGGGGGGGGGGGGATGACCAGGGTGTGTGGTCCTGGGGGGGGCGGGGGGATGACCAGGGTGTGTGGTCCTGGGGGGGGAGGGTGACCAGGGTGTGTGGTCCTGGGGGGGGGGGGGGATGACCAGGGTGTGTGGTCCTGGGGGGGGGGGGTGGATGACCAGGGTGTGTGGTCCTGGGGGGGGCGGGGGGATGACCAGGGTGTGTGGTCCTGGGGGGGGCGGGGGGATGACCAGGGTGTGTGGTCCTGGGGGGGGGCGGGGGGATGACCAGGGTGTGTGGTCCTGGGGGGAGGGGGTGACCAGGGTGTGTGGTCCTGGGGGGAGGGGGTGACCAGGGTGTGTGGTCCTGGGGGGGGGAGGGTGACCAGGGTGTGTGGTCCTGGGGGGGGGGGTGACCAGGGTGTGTGGTCCTGGGGGGGGAGGGTGACCAGGGTGTGTGGTCCTGGGGGGGGGAGGGTGACCAGGGTGTGTGGTCCTGGGGGGGGGGAGGGGTGACCAGGGTGTGTGGTCCTGGGGGGGGAGGGTGACCAGGGTGTGTGGTCCTGGGGGGGGGAGGGTGACCAGGGTGTGTGGTCCTGGGGGGGGGAGGGTGACCAGGGTGTGTGGTCCTGGGGGGGGGGGAGGGGTGACCAGGGTGTGTGGTCCTGGGGGGGGGAGGGTGACCAGGGTGTGTGGTCCTGGGGGGGGGGGGGAGGGGTGACCAGGGTGTGTGGTCCTGGGGGGGGGAGGGTGACCATGGTGTGTGGTCCTGGGGGGGGAGGGTGACCAGGGTGTGTGGTCCTGGGGGGGGGGGGGATGACCAGGGTGTGTGGTCCTGGGGGGGGAGGGTGACCAGGGTGTGTGGTCCTGGGGGGGGGGATGGGATGACCAGGGTGTGTGGTCCTGGGGGGGGGGATGACCAGGGTGTGTGGTCCTGGGGGGGGCGGGGGGGATGACCAGGGTGTGTGGTCCTGGGGGGGGGGGGGGGATGACCAGGGTGTGTGGTCCTGGGGGGGGGAGGGGATGACCAGGGTGTGTGGTCCTGGGGGGAGGGGGGGGATGACCAGGGTGTGTGGTCCTGGGGGGGGGAGGGGATGACCATGGTGTGTGGTCCTGGGGGGGGGGGGGGAGGGGTGACCAGGGTGTGTGGTCCTCGGGGGGGGAGGGTGACCAGGGTGTGTGGTCCTCGGGGGGGGAGGGTGACCAGGGTGTGTGGTCCTGGGGGGGGGAGGGTGACCAGGGTGTGTGGTCCTGGGGGGGGGAGGGTGACCAGGGTGTGTGGTCCTCGGGGGGGGAGGGTGACCAGGGTGTGTGGTCCTGGGGGGGGGAGGGTGACCAGGGTGTGTGGTCCTGGGGGGGGGAGGGTGACCAGGGTGTGTGGTCCTGGGGGGGGGAGGGTGACCAGGGTGTGTGGTCCTGGGGGGGGGAGGGTGACCAGGGTGTGTGGTCCTGGGGGGGGAGGGGTGACCAGGGTGTGTGGTCCTCGGGGGGGGAGGGTGACCAGGGTGTGTGGTCCTGGGGGGGGGGGGGGGGGGATGACCAGGGTGTGTGGTCCTCGGGGGGGGAGGGTGACCAGGGTGTGTGGTCCTGGGGGGGGGAGGGTGACCAGGGTGTGTGGTCCTGGGGGGGGGGAGGGTGACCAGGGTGTGTGGTCCTGGGGGGGGAGGGGTGACCAGGGTGTGTGGTCCTCGGGGGGGGAGGGTGACCAGGGTGTGTGGTCCTGGGGGGGGGGGGGGGATGACCAGGGTGTGTGGTCCTGGGGGGGGGGGGGAGGGGTGACCATGGTGTGTGGTCCTGGGGGGGGGGAGGGTGACCAGGGTGTGTGGTCCTGGGGGGGGGGGGGGGATGACCATGGTGTGTGGTCCTGGGGGGAGGGGGGGATGGCCTGACCCTTGAGGAATCTCAGTGTCTGGTGGTTGGTAAATTTAAAGCAGGAGTTGCGTTATTACCTGTGATCTGAAGCAGTATTTCGTTGATCAATAATTATTTGCATTCCAAATGCTTGCACAAGCTCTTCCTGCCTCACTGACTTGAATGTCAATCTTTAAGTTATTTACAAATAAAAAGAATTTTGATTTCTGGATGCATTGGGGGAGAAAGTGGTGATGGGTGGAGCACCCTCCCGATTTACACCCCACCCGATTTACACCCCTCCCGATTTACACCCACCCGATTTACACCCCACCCGATTTACACCCCTCCCGATTTACACCCCTCCCGATTTACACCCCTCCCGATTTACACCCCTCCCGATTTACACCCCTCCCGATTTACACCCCACCCGATTTACACCCCTCCCGATTTACACCCACCCGATTTACACCCCTCCCGATTTACACCCACCCGATTTACACCCCTCCCGATTTACACCCCTCCCGATTTACACCCCACCCGATTTACACCCCGTTGACTGCTGATTCACCTGTTTTACACTGTTGCCCGAGACCAATTTCACCCCATTACTTCTTAATTTACTGCTAAAGGGAATGCTCAAAGCTCGTTCAGTAACCAGCGCATAAAGGAAGGAAGCAAAGTAGCCACTTTCTTTGTCAGCTGCTTTGCAATTACAGAGTTGACAAATAGACAGTCAATCCTAAAGGAAAACAAAGATATTTTGCAGTCGTAGTCTCTCGAATTTCATGTTAGCGTAAAAAATTCAAAATAGAGATAATCCAATGTGACAAGAAATGGATCTTTGACCATGAATCCCATACAGGAGTCACCAATGAGGAGAGGTGCAGAGTGAAGGCTAGAGTCCAACCAAAAGAACAAAGGGATTGATTGGACAAGTAACTCGGGCCTTCTTTAATCCATGTCTTATCAGCCAGTTACAGAGTAACATTGATTGAAATCCACTGACTAGATCCACGTTCGCTTTTTTGGCTGCGGATTAAAAGGACATTGTGCGGAAGGAGAATTGAAAAGAATAAAATTAGAATATGGATATCAGAGAGCCATGTCAAGCTGAACTTAAACAAAACTCTGTTAGATAACTCCCTACAAAATATAACACAAAGTTGATTGTACAGAATCCATTCATTTTTATTGCTTTGTTGAACATTCAGTCGTTAGATGTGATGGATATGTAGACTTTAAACTAAAAATGCCTTCATTGGATGTTACTTGGTTTTAAATTTACTTGGTCAAATGTTAATCCTCATCTTTGGTTTGCCTCTACCATGTACCGGTCGCCAAGTGAGAGAGCAACAGAAAATCTGTTGCTAGGCCTTCACCAACGGCACCATGAATGATAAACATAGGGACAGGAGGTGGCCATTCAGCCCCTCAAAACTATTCCGCCATTCAATCAGACCATGGTTGACCAGTACCTCAACTCTAGGAGTGCCAGCAGCCTCAATCAATTGCCCTCCTCTGCATGGGTGGTCTGTCTGTGACTCGCAACTCACCAGATGGGCAATTATGAATCCCAAGCCCACGCTGTATTGCTCTGTGCTGAAATGCTCGAACAAGGTGTTGTTTTACCCAGTGACCATTACATGGCCTGCTCGAAGTCTCAACTGGAATCATTGGACAAATGCACTTGGTGGTGCGCCATGGGGAAGGCACTTTGCATTCTTTTACACGCAGTGCAGGCAATGCAACAAAACATGAGCAGGGACAATAACATTTCATCTCAAATTTAAATTAGCTTTAACTCCATCCATTGGGCAGATACATCATCATCCTCAGAAATTCACAACTGACCCATTTGAGAACTCTAATGTTTTTGCTTGCTGTTGTCCAAATTGGCATTTGACTCGATTATTGGCATCTCATGGCAGTAACGCAATAAAGGCAGTGTGCGCGCACGGCAATGTAGCAAATACAGGAAAAAGGCAACGGTAATAAAGCCGCAGAAGCACATCCCACAAGGACCACGCGCAATACCCAGCAGGATAATCACTTGCCTCTTTCAGGGGGATGTGGGGCCGTTGTTGAAGAGGAGGGCAGGAGCTTGCTGGCCGCTGACTCCATTTGTTTGGGAAGATTCACAGCAGAAGCTGAAAGTCTGTCAGCCACTGCAAGGAGAGAGGTAGCAAGGACATTTACATTTAGATTGGCGGTTCATAAATCTTTGTTGTGACACAAAAGGACTACAGAGATTAAAAAAAAAACAGGTTGTAAATCGCAGTGACATGCACGCGTAACAGTCTCATAACATACAGTCTCACTCGAGTGCTGGAAAAAGAAATGTAGCTCGCCTGTTAAAAATGATATGATAACCATGCTTACCAATTACTGAGAGAAAGGTTAATGAGAAAACATAAGCCAGTTACCCAAAATATCCACACTTCAAGCAGTAATAATAAAAAGAGCAAAGACCATTGGGACAGTGGGTGGGTAAAACAGATTGGTTAGACAAGTGGGCAACACACTAGAAATGTTAAAAAAAACACACGAAGGAATAGTAATTTTCCCAAATACCAGCAATGGACTCAGCAGCATCAAAGGCCACAGGCTCTGAAGGAGGGTAGGTGTTGGCTGCTAAATCTAAAGGAGGGGGTGGGGCATTTTCTGATTCACCTACATGACACAGAATCAGAATAAAGGGCATCAATTGGCTGCGGAACTTTGAAAAGACAGTTTAATTGCTTACAGCAAATAATAAAAGGAAAACATTTCAACAGACAGCACAGCGCAGGTAATTAAGAGCCAGCTCCCCACGCCCTCACATACTAGGACTGAATGCAACATGTTGTATTCTCAGAGCAGGCCCGTGTCTCACTAACTCCCATCTTGCAGCAAATGTACCTTTTTGGCTCAAAGCAAAATCTTTTATCCATCAGCAAATGCGCTTTCAGGCACAGATTCAGGAACATTACTCCAAGGAAATGGGAAACTGACCTATTTTTGTAACAGAAATACTGCACAGCGTTCTGCACCAGCACTCAGAGTTTTACAGCATGCGATGGCTTTCATTTACAAGCTCGAACTGCGTCTAATTCTTATTAGATTGGAAGTCAACTTGTGCACACGCTGACCATAATTCCCTTCATGTTATTCCGGTGCATTTTAACACAATCAATGATTAATTGCTTCAGAAATGCAGTCTTTGTACAGGGCGGGCCTATAGAAAAAGGCTCAAAAATTCATCCTGCTATAAAAAGACTCCTGAGGGAGATGCAACTTTAATAATTTACTGAAACTCTGAAGAACCATTTTAATATATCCAGCCCATATGGTCAAATGCGATGAATTCAGCATTATTGTCAGTTATCTGAGAGCCAGGTATTTTCTGCGTTTAATGCGAACCCCTAGTTTTTTTTTTCTTTCATTGCACCGAGGCTTGATTTAAATAAAAGCAACATTTCCAACAGAGTGCGTGATAAAGCTGAATGTTATGCCATGAGTCAAGAAAAGAGGTCAACATGGAAATAAACAGAACGGAGAGGGGAGGAAAGAAACACACAGTAACAAATTTCTACTTTATCAAACCGAGCAGCCTGCTCTGCTTTCTGAAAACAACTGCTGCACAGATGTACAAAATCCTCAAGTGGTATTACAGTGCAGAGGCTCTCTCCCTCTCTCTCACAGAAGAAGCACACACTCGTATTGTTTTAGAAGCTGCAATGCAGTCTGTGCCCTTTCACTCACCATCTCTGGTTCCGGTCCCTGCAGTTGCTGCTCCTCCCCACGACCATCTCTTCTGCCGTTGTTCTAACTGCTGGCTACGTTCTAAAGTGCGTCGCATCATGGCTTCGTGACGCTCCTAGCATCGCATGAAACAGACAAACAACAACAACACCTCCAAAGTCAGTGGCCTCACAATGCACCTTTGCTAGATGTGCACGCTGCTAGACAGCTCTGTCTAGCCAAAATTCAGAATTCGCTATTAGAAAATTATTAGTCAAAGGCAACGGTCTATTTGCATTCAATTGGTAAAAGCAGCTGGCTTAACGCAGATTTACACAAAACACACAGCAAAGACATACCATCATAAACCTCCAACAACGGCACCATAGCCAAGAGAAAGGCAGGCAGCGCAGGATGCTGAACTACTATGCAAATAGCACTTTACATCACCATCAGCACCTGCTCTCATAGGTCTGAATATCATTGGAGATTCTGACTTCATCTGTCTATGAATAATGCTCAACAAGCATTAACTGCAGGGCGATGTAGAGAACTTAGTGCAGGGAATCAATAGCTGAATCACTGTGCAGGATCCTTAGCATAAATGCTAGCCAAACTGGCCAGACAGTGGACATCCATTACAGACTGTGGCTTCGCACTGGCATATAATCTTGCTGCATTTTCCAATAAAGACAAGCACAGGAAATAATCTGAAACATTTGGATGTTCATAAATCAACTTTTTAAAGACGCAGTAATCTATTCTTAATCTTACCAAGTATCGTTTAAAGGTTAAGAGTTATCCCATTTGACAGTCACCTTGAACATTTGAAGGTGATTTGATTCAACAGTGGATACTACAGAAGCATGAATTTTTACTTCTATCTACAGCAGGTAGGGTGTGTCCAAGTGGTGTGGCAATGCTGCGATGTGATCAGAGAATGTTCATATACTGAGACACCAATTCATGCATTGAATGAGATCCCCTCCATAACCCAATCTGATGCGGCTCCCTAAATGAGGGGGTTTTCAGACCCAGCTCCTTGGACTCTAAGAGAATCAAGGGATATGGTGATCTGGTGGGAAAGTGGAGTTGAGGTTGAAGATCAGCCATGATCTGATTGAATGGTGGAGCAGGCTCGAGGGGCCGAATGACCTACTCCTGCTCCTATTTCTTATTTCCTTAACAGCCTGTTCCAAAAACCTCCACTGCTTTTCAATCTCACAAGGCAGGTCACTGAGGAAAACATAGACTGCAGACGTTTTCATTCACTACAGCATCAATTTCTTCAATGTGGTTTTTAGGGAGTATGTTATTTTAGTGACTTGTAATCCAGAGGCCTGGACTAATAATCCAGAGAACGTGAGTTCAAATTCCACCATAACAGTTTGAGAATTTGAATTCAGTTTAAAAATCTGGTCATAAAAAGCTGGTATCAGTAAAAGTGACCATGAAACTGTCGGATTGTCGTAAAAACCCAACTGGTTTACCAATATCCTTTAGGGAAGGTAACCTGCCGTCCTTACCCGGTCTGGCCTATATTGGCAACCAAAGGTATTAAGGGATATGGGCCAAAGGCAGGTATATGGAGCTAGATCACAGATCAGCCATGATCTTATCAAATGGTGGAGCAGGCATGAGGGGCTGAATGGCCTACTCCTGTTCCTATGTTCCTATATGCCAGGGATCGTTGCCTTGAATGTTGGCCTTGCCAGCGACGCCCACATCCGGAGAGTGAATTTTTTTTTAAAAGACCTGAAGCCACTGAGCATATCAGATACATTGAGGTAGAAGGCAACAGCTGCCCATCAGGATTGCAATTTAAAAAAACACTCCTTATGCGTTACATCCAGCACAATCTTACATAATTGGCAGATACACTTCACCATACTGTGACATAACAAATAGCCATAAATGACACTGAGGCAAACACACCCAAATACAAAGCAGGACTCACGTTCTTCCTGTTTGTATGGATACTGGAATTGGAGAATGACATATAGACAAATACAGACATGTAACAGAATTTGTGCTGTATGTCTGACATCATTAATGATTGGGCAAGCAACGAGTGTCGATAAACTTACTGCATGTGGGGTCGGTGCATGGTTTTACATCTATGTTTTATGACTAGGGACAATCATTGTATTTTATTAAATATAAATACTGTTACACAGAAATTGCAACATGGAAACAGGCCATTTGGCCCAACCAGTCTGTGCTGGTGTTCATCCTCCACACCAACATGTACCCTCTCTGTTCCCATATCCCTTATCCCTTCTCCTTTAACCACCCATCGAAATGTTGACATGGTCTCTGCTTCAATCACTAACCCTGGTGGTGCATTCCACAACCTCACAACCCAACTGTCCAACACTTCACCTAACTTTTCTATCTTGATCACTGGAGTTCATCAAAATTCTTAATCTTGTCTATCAAAAACTATCATTTTGCAATCTGAAATCAGAGGGTTCTATTTATTAAGGAACAATACTTGTGAGGAGCATCAAGATAACTCAAATTTACACTGGTGTGCAGCAAACCATGATGGGTACAAACAGGGGGAGAAGATCAATGGAGAATACAGCAGTGATTGGACCAACTTGCAGATTTGGGGCTGTTACTTTCACCTATGATTGTAAAGAGCCATTTTGAGAGCCGCTACAGCCATTTCACTGAGTTTATTGGTGGCGGGAAGACCAAAGGTCATTTCAATGAGTTCATTGGTGGCGGGAAGACCAAAGGTCATTTCTCTGAGCCACTGACTATTTCAAGTGTGATCTGAAAGTGAGCACAGAATTCAGAAGCAAATTAGATTCTAATGAAAAATCTGGATTAGGTTACCTCTGGGGAGCTACTGACATCACAAAAAGAAAGACTTGCATTTATTCAGCATGTTTCACGGCCCCAGGAAGTACTTTTGAAGTGCAGTATTGTTGTAATGTAGGAAATGCAGCAGCCAATTTCACACACAGCAAGGTCCCACAAACAGCAATGTGATAATGACCAAATAATCTGTTTTAGTGATATTGGTTGAGGGGTAAATATTGGCCAGAATACCGGGGAGAACTCCAATGCTCTTCTTCAAATAGTGCCAGGGGATCTTTTACGTCCACCTGAGAGGGCAGACGGGGCCTCGGTTCAACGTCTAATCCAAGAGGCGGCACCTCTGACAGTGCAGCACTCCCTCAGCACTGCACTGGAGTGTCAGACTGGATTATAGGCTTAAGTCTCCAGAGCGAGGACTTGAACCCAGGACCTTCTGCCTCAGAGGTGGGAGTGCTACTACTGAGCCACGGCATCATGATTCTTTGATTCTATTTGAAGAGGAGCAGGCCTGGCCAATATTTATCCCTTAAAAAAGATTATCTGGTCATTATAACATTGCTGTTTGTGGGAGCTTGCTGTGTGCAAATTGGGTGCTGCGTTTCCTACATTACTTCACTGGCTGTAAGTTGCATTTGGATGTCCTAACAATGTGAAAGGCGCTATATAAAGGCAAGTTCTTTCTTTTGAATAGCTCTTTGATTCAGCTTCTCTATCTTTCATAAGATTCTATGATTCTATAATTCTATATTGCCTTAAAATAAAAATAAGACATGCTGGAAATAAATAGCAGATAAGTCAGAATCAGAAAACTTCTGAAGGAGTGTCCAGTCTGAAATATTAACCAGCTGTTTATTTCCAACATTTTTAAAATGTATGCATCGGATATGAGAATCGCTGACAAGACCGGCATTTATTATCCATCTCCAGTTGCCATGTACAACAAAAGAAAAGGGACTTGCTAGTCTACATTTGAGGGCAGTTAAGAGTCAACCACGTTGGCGTGGGACTGGAGTCACATATAGGCCCAGACCGGGTAAGGACGGCAGGTTTCCTTCCCTGAAGGACATTAGTGAACCAGTTGGGTTTTTACTCACACCATCTTTTTATTTTGAGATTATTTTTAAAGTGAACGGTGGGATTGTGAACTCACATTCCCTGGATTATTAGTCCAGGCCTCTGGTTTACCAGTCCAGTATCATAACCACTATTTTTTAAGCCAATAAATTTACAGCTTTCAGAGTTTTTTTTTATTGTCACCTTCATAACTCAATTATCCCACATTATCCCTTTAGTTCCAGTCCCTGCTCCATCAGGCTCACTTCACCCCTCCCATCAAAACTCCTGCCTTTCAGTTTTTAAAATTTCAATTTCTCTGATAACATCTGCATCAGAATGTTAAGGGCCATAAATACGAATTAGTCTTTAATAAATCCAACAAGGAAGCCAGGAGAAGCATCTTTACCCAAAGAGTGGTGAGAATGTGGAACTTGCCACCGCAAGGAGTAGTTGAGGCGATTAGCATAGACGCATCTAAGGGGAAGCTCGATAAACACATGAGGGAGAAAGGAATAGAAGGATATGCTGATAGGGTGAGATGAAGTAGGGAGGGAGGAGGCTCGTGTGGAGCATAAACACTGGCACGGACCTGTGGGGCCGAATGGCCTGTTTCTGTGCTGTAGATTCTATGTAATTCTATGTAATAGAATCAGCTGGGCCTCTACATCTCTGGAATCATGTTAGGGATCTTCCTTATTAAAAACACACTACAACAATTGAAAACTGCAAGGTTTGACTTAACTCAAAGACCATCTGCTCAGAACAACGGCACAAAATCTGATCTGGCAAATTCGTTGGTTCAGCTTCTGATTTCATCAGCTGGGTAAATGTTCCTCTCAGGTGGTTGTTTCTCGCGATCTCACTCGGTACTTTTCATTCTCTACATCCTCTATCTACCGAGTACTGATTTATTGCTCTTTTTGGAATAACTTGAGCCAATCAGTAAGTGCGACTCCCTGCATGATTCTTTCTGAGCATGTGCATTATTTCATGTTTCAGAATGGTCCTCTCGCTGCAAGCAATGAATTGCGTATCTCTCGCTGGTACAGGCTATCTGAGTCCCTTTATTTTACTGCATGATCTGAGAACCAGCTGGAGAATAAAATTTAATAGCTTTTGTTCAGATAAAGTTTCACATTTAAGCTATTAGTAAGGGCTCAGTTTACACTTCAGAGTCTGTGTGACAGAGAGAGTCGTTCAGACAGTAATTATGAACACCTGTACCTTTTTCTCTTGATGGTTAGAAATCTAAACAACCATCGTTCACAGAAAATGTATTTTTCCTCAATGGAGTGTCAAATTATGTCTTTACTCACTGTATAAAAATATTTCAATTCGTTTTCCCAAAATGAACTGGAAGATGAATTTACAAAGCTTTTTTGGCACTGAATTTTCACATGAAAGTTGTTAATTTTTTTTTACTTCAGGAAGAGAATTTAACTCAGAGGATGTACCAGGAGAGAGAGGGAGAGAGATACACAGACAGGGAAACGTAGAACCCCTGTAATCTCTTATGTTTACTTAGAATCCTGAAACAGTAATGATAAAGGAAATAAAAGGAAGAAGTTATATTTCTATAGCACCTTTTACAACCTCAGGACGTCCCAAAGCGCTTTACAGCCAATTAAATAATTTTCAAGTGTAGCCACTGTTGTAATGTAGGAAACGTGGCAGCCAATTTGCGCACAGCAAGATCCCACAAACAGCAATGAGATAATGAGCAGATAATCTGTTTAAGTGATGTTGATTGAAGGATAAATATTGGCCGGGACACTGGGAGAACTCTTCTTCGAAAAGAGCCGTGGGATCTTTTAAATCCTCCCGAGAGGGCAGTCAGAGTCTCTGTTTAACCCCTTGTCTGAAAGACGGCACCTCCAACAGTGCAGCATTCCCTTAGTAGCGCACAGGAGTGTCAGCCTAAATTATGTGCTTATCATAGAATCATAGAAAGTTATGGCATAGAAGGAGGCCATTCGGCCCATTGTGTCCGTGCCGGCCGAAAAGAGCCATCCCGCTTAATCCCACTTTCCAGCATTTGGTCCCTAGCCCTGCAGGTTACTGCACTTCAAGTGCACATCCAGGTACTTTTTAAACGAGTTGAGGGTTTCTGCCTCTCCCACCCTTTCAGGCAGTGAGTTCTAGACCCCCACCACCCTCTGGGTGAAAAAATTTCTCCTCAGCTCCCCTCTAATCCTTCTACCAATTACTTTAAATCTATGCCCCTGGTCACTGACCCCTCTGCTAAGGGAAATAGGTCCTTCCTGACCACTCTATCTAGTCCCGTCATAATTTTATATACCTCAATTAAATCGCCCCTCAGCCTCCTCTGTTCCAAAGAAAACAACCCCAGCCTATCCTATCTTTATTCATAGCTAAAATACTCCAGCCCTGGCAACATCCTCGGAAATCTCCTCTGTACCCTTTCTGGTGCAATCACATCTTTCCTGTAATGTGGTGACCAGAACTGTACGCAGTACTCAAGCTGTATTTTATACAGTTCTGGCATTACCCCCCTGCTCTTATATTCTATGCCTCGGCTAATAAAGGAGTGTCCTGTATGCCTTTTTAACCACCTTACCTACCTGTCCTGCATTAGGGTTAGGGTTAGGGATAGGGATCTGTGGATATGCACTCCAAGGTCCCTCTGTTCCTCTACACCTCTCAGTATCCTCCCATTTATTCTGTATTCCTTTGCCTTGTTTGCCCTCCCCAAATGCATTACCTCACACTTCTCTGGATTGAATTCCATTTGCCACTTTTCTGCCCACCTGACCAGTCCATTGATATCTTCGTGCAGTCTACAGCATTCCTTCTGACTATCAACCACATGGCCAATTTTTGTATCATCTGCAAATTTCTTGATCAAGCCCCCCACAATCAAGTCCAAATCATTAATATATACCACAAAAAGCAAGGGACCTAGCACTGAGCCCTGCGGGACCCCACTGGAAACAGCCTTCCAGTCACAAAAACACCCGTCAACCATTACCGTTTGCTTCCTGCCACTGAGCCAGTTTTGGATCCAACTTACCACTTTCCCTTAGATCCCATGGGCTTTTACCTTTTTGACCAGTCTGCCACGTGGGACCTTGTCAAAAGCCTTGCTAAAATCCATGTAGACTACATCAAACGCGTTACCCTCATTGACCCTCCTTGTTACCTGCTCAAAAAATTCAATCAAGTTAGTCAAGACTCTAATTTGCCCACCACCGAGGTTAGACTGACTGGCCTATAATTACTCGGTCTATCTCTTTCTCCCTTTTAAACAATGGTACAACGTTAGCAGTCCTCCAATCCTCCAGCACCACATCTGTAGCCAGGGAGAATTGGAAAATGATGGTCAGAGCTTCCACTATGTCCTCCCTTATAGTAACATAGGAGCATGAGTAGGCCATTCAGCCCTTCGAGCCTGTTCCATCATTCAATTAGATCATGGTGGATCTGCACCTTAACTCCATTTACCTGCTTTTGCTCCCTAACCCTTAATACCATTGCCTAACAAAAATCTATCAATCTCTGTTTTGAAATTTTCAATTGACCCCCAGCTTCAACAGCTTTTTTGGGGGCAAGAGTTCCAGATTCCCACTCCCCTGTATGTGTGGAAGTGCATCCTGACATTACCCCTGAACGGCCTAGCTCTAATTTTAAGATTATATCCCCTCCACCTTGATTTCCCACCAGAGGAAATTATTTCTCTATCAAATCCCTTCATCGTTTTAAATACCTCGATTAGATCACACCTCAATATTCTAAACTCAAGGGAATACAAGCTGAGTTAATGAACGAAAACACTATTTATTTTCAAAGATCCAAAGAGCACTTGTCTCTGTGCCAATCTCTCATGATTTGTTTTCCAGATTCTCCCCCTGGAGGTGATGTCAGTCTCCCACGTTCAACCCCCGATTGGTGGAACCAGGCTACGCAATGCGAACCAATCCTGGGTTGGTTTACTGGAATGCTTCGATGAGGTAAATAAATGAGTGGACAAGGGTCATCCAGTGGATACATTTATTCAAAATTCATTTAATAAAAGTCTGATCATGAAGTTAAAGTGCGGTGACACATTTTGTTAGGAAGAATGAGGAGAGGCAATATAAACTAAATGGTACAATTTTAAAGGGGGTGCAGGAACAGAGAGACCTGGGGGTGTATGTACACAAATCTTTGAAGGTGGCAGGACAATTTGAGAATACTGTTAAAAAAGCATATGGGACCCTGGGCTTTATAAATAGAGGCATAGAGTACAAAAGCAAGGAAGTTATGCTAAACCTTTATAAAACACTGGTTAGACCTCAGCTGAAATATTGTGTTCAATTCTGGGCACCACACTTTAGGAAGGATGTTAAGGCCTTAGAGAGGGTGCAGAAGAGATTTACTAGAATGGTGCCAGGGATGAGGGACTTCAGTTATTTGGAGAGGCTCGAAAAGCTTATTCTCCTTAGGTCAAAGAAAGTTAAGTGGAGATTTAATGGAGGTGTTCAAAATTCTGAGGGGTTTTGATCAGGAGAAATTGTTTCCAGTGGCAGAAGGGTCGTCAACCAGAGGACACAGATTTAAGGTGATCGGCAAAAGAACCAGAGGCAAGATGAGGTGACTTTTTTTTTTACGCAGCGAGTTGTTCTGATCTGGAATGCGTTGCCTGAGAGGGTGTTGGAAGCAGATTCAATAGTAACTTTCAAAAGGGAGTTGGATAAATACTTGAAGGGGAACAATTTGCAGGGCTATGGGGAAAGAGCAGGGAGTGGGACTAATAGAATAGGTCTTTCAAAGAGCCAGCACAGGCACGATGGGCTGAATGTCCTTCTTCTATGCTGTATCATTCTATGATTCTATCAATAGTAAAACTGGATGGATGGATTGAAAACTGGTTAGCCCTGTATCAATCCCAAATTATTCCCACTGCCCCACTCTCTCCCCATGGTCCTGTATCAATCCCAAACTAATCCCTCTGCCCCGCTCTCTCCCCATGGTCCTGTATCAATCCCAAACTAATCCCACTGCCCCACTCTCTCCCCATGGTCCTTTATCAATCCCAAACTAATCCCACTGCCCCACTCTCTCCCCATAACCCTGTATCAATCCCAAACTAATCCCACTGCCCCACTCTCTCCCCATAGCCCTGTATCAATCCCAAACTAATCCCACTGCCCCACTCTCTCCCCATAACCCTGTATCAATACCAAACTAATCCCACTGCCCCACTCTCTCCCCATAGCCCTGTATCAATCCCAAACTAATCCCTCTGCTCCACTCTCTCCCCATAGCCCTGTATCAATCCCAAACTAATCCCTCTGCTCCACTCTCTCCCCATAGCCCTGTATCAATCCCAAACTAATCCCACTGCCCCACTCTCTCCCCATAGCCCTGTATCAATCCCAAACTAATCCCACTGCCCCACTCTCTCCCCATAGTCCTGTATCAATCCCAAACTAATCCCACTGCCCCGCTCTCTCCCCATAGCCCTGTATCAATCCTAAACTAATCCCACTGCCCCACTCTCTCCCCATAGCCCTGTATCAAAACTAATTCTATTTCTTATGTTCTTATGTACCCCAAGGTGCATTTTCAAACCAATATTGAAAAAACACGTAGGACTGAATCATGTGTCCTGACCATATGAATGACTACAAATCTACAAGGTAAGTAGAGAGAGAAAGGATTTGTATTTCTACAGTGCTTTTCACAATCTCAGGACGTTCCAAAGCACTTTACAGCCAATTAAGTACTTTTGAAGCGTAGTCACTGTTGTAATGTAGGAAACTGGGGGCCAATTTGAGTACAAATAGAAATGAGATAAATGGCCAGATAATTAGTTTTAGTGACACTGGTTGAGGGATAAATATTGGCCAGGACACCGGGGAGAATTCTCCTGCTCTTCTTCGAAATAGTGTCATGGGATCTTTTACATCCACCCAAGAGGGCAGACGGGGCCTTGGTTTAACATCTCATCCGAAAGACGGCACCTCGGATAGCGCAGCACTCCCTCAGTACTGCACTGGGAGTGTCAGCCTGGATTATGAGCTTATGTCTCTGGGGTGGGGCTTGAACCCACAATCTGCTGACTTAGAGGCGAGAGAGCTACCACGGAGCCAAATATGGCTAAAAACCATCATCACAAATAAAAGAACAATTTTAGAATACATCAAATATTGTAGAATGCTTGTATTTAAAAAAAAAATAAGGGTTTGCAAAAATTAAAGCAGCTGTGTTGCCGCAGACCTGCCTTATTCACACTGCAATGCTGGCGAGGCATGCTGGTACCAATACTTGGTATGTTTCCCAGCCGAAAGTAAAAGCCCATTGGATAATAGCTGTAAAGAGCAATAATCAATAGACTTCTCCCATGCGTCTTTTCCAGTTTCATGATTTACTGGGTCTCTTTCTAGGCATCAGTCCAGTATTAGTATTGTATTGTATAGATTTCTGCAAAGGTCCAATTGCTTCGTGTTTAATATGCTTGTAATTCTATGAACATGACTTCCAGGCAACGGTGAAGCAATTCAGTGAAAACACTTCATCATTCGAGCTGCTGTCTTGCACCAACATTGTTGCAGGGCACGATTTGGATACCAAGAACGCCAGGCAGTAAACAATTCAACATACACAGGATCCTTTCTAAAGGCCGAGCGCTGCATCAGTCAGTTCTGATAATTGTTGCATTTCCCTTGCCTAGCTGATTAATTCTCCCCAGGGATAGCACAATGGCTCAGAGCAGTAATGTACTGTGTCATGGAAAGCGCAGATAAAAGCTTTTCAGTATCATTTCCCAGTCTGAGCCACGACACTGGGGAAGGAACTTGTTACAGTAACGTGTAACTGCCAGTCAGTTCCCTATTTCCCAGGGCGGTTTACCACAGGTTGAAATGGCCCCTTCTGGCAGCTGTTTAAAGCACACCCTTGGTAAAGGCCTGGAAATAGGATTCCATTCCCCACCTCTTGGTGTCGGCCTTGGCTCAGCAGAGGACAACCTCTCTTGTCTGTTCTGTGATCTAGGTTAGGGTCACGTCTCAGCTGGAGCTGGGTCAGTGGGAGGGAACCTCTCCTCCGTGGGGCAGGTAGGCACAAGCGTGACTATGGGGGGCATCTCTGCCTGGCCCATGTGACTGGAAACTCAGTCGCCCACCTATTACTGTGCAGAGGAGGGGAGGGGAGGGGATGGGATAGAATGGGATGGGATGGGGGTCGTGTGTGACACAGGCCTCCCTAACCCCAGCCATGTCCTCCTCAGCCTTCTTTATAAGTATAAATTGTACAAAAAAATATAATGAATCACTTTTCTCATGGCAGGGAGGGGGGTGTCCACTTCTGCCCTGTGGAGGGTCAACACATTTGTTGTACCAGCCTTCAGAGAAACTCTGAGCCCAGCTCATGGGAACTCCCGGTCTAGCTATTCACAACCTCTCTCAATGATTTGGATGAGGGGACCAAATGTAATATTTCCAAGTTTGCTGATGACACAAAACTGGGTGGAAATGTGAGTTGTGAGGAGGATGCAAAGAGGCTTCAAGGGGATATAGTCAGGCTAAGTGAGTGGGCAAGGACATGGCAGATGGAATATAATGTGGAAAAATGTGAAGTTACCCACTTTGGTAGGAAAAACAAAAATGTAGAGCATTTTTTAAATGGTGAGAGATTGAGAAATGTTGATGTTCAAAGGGACCTGGGTGTCCTTGTACATGAGTCACTGAAAGCTAACATTTGTGGTGGGTAAAATTTTGGAGTCTATTATTAAGGAGACAGTAGCGGAACATTTGGATGAACATAATTTAATAGGACAAAGTCAGCATGGCTTTATGAAGGGGAAGTCATGTCTGACAAATTTGCTTGAGTTCTTTGAGGACATAACGTGCAGAGTGGATAAAGGGGCACCAGTGGACATAGTGTATTTAGACTTCCAGAAGGCATTCGACAAGGTGCCACATAAAAGATTATTGCTCAAGATAAAGAATCACTGGATTGGGGGTAATATTCTGGCATGGGTGGAGGATTGGTTATCTAACAGGAAGCAGAGAGTTGGGATAAATGGTTCATTCTCGGACTGGCAACCAGTAACCAGTGGTGTTCCACAGGGGTCGGTGCTGGGTCCCCAACTCTTTACAATCTATATTAACGATTTGGAGGAGGGGACTGAGTGTAACATATCAAAGTTTGCAGATGATACAAAGATGGGAGGGAAAGTAGAGAGTGAGGAGGACATAAAAAAACCTACACGGGGATATAGATAGGCTGGGTGAGTGGGCGGAGATTTGGCAGATGCAATACAATATTGGGAAATGTGAGGTTATGCACTTTGGCAGGAAAAATCAGAGAGCAAGTTATTATCTTAATGGCGAGAAACTGGAAAGTACTGCAGTACAAAGGGATCTGGGGGTCCTAGTGCAAGAAAATCAAAAAGTTAGTATGCAGGTGCAACAGGTGATCAAGAAGGCCAACGGAATGTTGGCTTTTATTGCTAGGGGATAGAATATAAAAACAAGGAGGTATTGCTGCAGTTATATAAGGTATTGGTGAGACCGCACCTGGAATACTGCATACAGTTTTGGTGTCCTACTTAAGAAAAGACATACTTGCTCTCGAGGCAGTACAAAGAAGGTTCACTCGGTTAATCCCGGGGATGAGGGGGTGGACATATGAGGAGAGGTTGAGTAGATTGGGACTCTACTCATTGGAGTTCAGAAGAATGAGAGGCGATCTTATTGAAACATATAAGATTGTGAAGGGGCTTGATCGGGTGGATGCGGTAAGGATGTTCCCAAGGATGGGTGAAACTAGAACGAGGGGGCATAATCTTAGAATAAGGGGCTGCTCTTTCAAAACTGAGATGAGGAGAAACTTCTTCACTCAGAGGGTAGTAGGTCTATGGAATTTGCTGCCCCAGGAAGCTGTGGAAGCTACATCATTAAATAAATTTAAAACAGAAATAGACAGTTTCCTAGAAGTGAAGGGAATTAGGGGTTACGGGGAGCGGGCAGGAAATTGGACATGAATTTAGATTTGAGGTTAGGATCAGATCAGCCATGATCTTATTGAATGGCGGAGCAGGCTCGAGGGGCCGATTGGCCTACTCCTGCCCCTATTTCTTATGTTCTTATGTTCTAACATGCACCTGCAGCAAGCAATTAGGAAGGCAAATGGTATGTTGGCCTTTATTACAAAAGAATTTGAATACAGGAGTAAAGATGTCTTACTGCAACTATATAGGGCCTTTGGTCTCCTTACCTAAGAAAGGATATACTTGCCATAGAGGGAGTGCAGCGATGGCGGGATTGTCGTATGAGGAGAGATTGAGTAGACTAGGCCTGTATTCTCTAGAGTTTAGAAGAATGAGGTGATCTCATTGAAACATACAAAATTCTTACAGGGCTCGACAGGATAGATGCAGGGAGGATGTTTCACCTGGCTGGGGAGTCTAGAACCAGGGGTCACAGTCTCAGAATAAGGGGTTGGCCATTTAGGACTGAGATGAGGAGAAATTTCTTCACTCAGGGTGATGAGTCTTTGGGATTCTCTACCCCGGAGGGCTGTGGAGGCTCAGTCATTGAGTACATTCAAAGCAGAGATCGATAGATTTCTGGATACGGGGATGGTGCAGGAAAATGGCGGTGAGGTAGAAGATCAGCCATGATCTTGTTGAATGGCAGAGCAGGCTCGAGGGGCCGGATGGCCTCCTCCTGCTCCTATTTCTTATGTTCTTATGTTCTTAGGGTGCCCTTGCCATTCCCCTGGCTCAACCACTGTCCCTGCCCTCCTGTCCCCGCCCCCCTGCTCCTGTCCCTGCCCCCTGCTCCTGACCCTGCCCCCTGCTCCTGTCCCTGCCCCCCTGCTCCTGTCCCCGCCCCCCTGCTCCTGTCCCCGCCCCCTGCTCCTGTCCCTGCCCCCCTGCTCCTGTCCCCGCCCCCCTGCTCCTGTCCCCGCCCCCTGCTCCTGTCCCCGCCCCCTGCTCCTGTCCCTGCCCCCTGCTCCTGTCCCCGCCCCCTGCTCCTGTCCCTGCCCCCTGCTCCTGTCCCTGCCCCCTGCTCCTGTCCCTGCCCCCTGCTCCTGTCCCTGCCCCCTGCTCCTGACCCTGCCCCCTGCTCCTGACCCTGCCCCCTGCTCCTGACCCTGCCCCCTGCTCCTGTCCCTGCCCCCTGCTCCTGTCCCTGCCCCCTGCTCCTGTCCCCGCCCCCTGCTCCTGTCCCCGCCCCCTGCTCCTGTCCCCGCCCCCTGCTCCTGTCCCCGCCCCCTGCTCCTGTCCCCGCCCCCTGCTCCTGTCCCTGCCCCCTGCTCCTGTCCCCGCCCCCTGCTCCTGACCCTGCCCCCTGCTCCTGACCCTGGCCCCTGCTCCTGTCCCTGCCCCCTGCTCCTGTCCCTGCCCCCTGCTCCTGTCCCCGCCCCCTGCTCCTGTCCCTGCCCCCTGCTCCTGTCCCCGCCCCCCTGCTCCTGTCCCTGCCCCCTGCTCCTGTCCCCGCCCCCTGCTCCTGTCCCTGCCCCCTGCTCCTGTCCCCGCCCCCTGCTCCTGACCCTGCCCCCTGCTCCTGACCCTGCCCCCTGCTCCTGTCCCTGCCCCCTGCTCCTGTCCCCGCCCCCTGCTCCTGTCCCCGCCCCCTGCTCCTGTCCCCGCCCCCTGCTCCTGACCCTGGCCCCTGCTCCTGTCCCCGCCCCCTGCTCCTGTCCCTGCCCCCTGCTCCTGTCCCCGCCCCCTGCTCCTGACCCTGCCCCCTGCTCCTGTCCCCGCCCCCTGCTCCTGTCCCTGCCCCCTGCTCCTGACCCTGCCCCCTGCTCCTGTCCCTGCCCCCTGCTCCTGTCCCCGCCCCCTGCTCCTGTCCCCGCCCCCTGCTCCTGTCCCCGCCCCCTGCTCCTGTCCCCGCCCCCTGCTCCTGTCCCTGCCCCCTGCTCCTGTCCCTGCCCCCTGCTCCTGTCCCCGCCCCCTGCTCCTGTCCCTGCCCCCTGCTCCTGTCCCCGCCCCCTGCTCCTGTCCCCGCCCCCTGCTCCTGTCCCCGCCCCCTGCTCCTGACCCTGGCCCCTGCTCCTGTCCCTGCCCCCTGCTCCTGACCCTGCCCCCTGCTCCTGACCCTGGCCCCTGCTCCTGACCCTGCCCCCTGCTCCTGACCCTGGCCCCTGCTCCTGACCCTGCCCCCTGCTCCTGTCCCTGCCCCCTGTCATTGCCCCCTGCGCTCCTGCCGACATCTGCCTTGCAAGGGGAAGGTTGAAATTCCGTAATTTACAAAGCAAGTTGGAACCCTACGCCCCACAGAAAGAACAGAGACCTGCAGCAAACATGAAAAGGAGGGAATGGGGAAGGATTCTGGCAAGAGACAGGAAGAAACGGTGAGGAATTACAGCCCCCGTGTGTTTATTTGCAGCAGATTGAAGGGTTTTATTTGTCTATAGGTCTTTGCATTACATGACCCACTTTATCAAGTTGGCATGAAAATCTCACAACTCAGACGAAGGTAAACTTTAACTGTCACTTAATAGTTCCTTAACTTGCCTGGAGAACAAATAATCATAGAATCATACAGTACAGGAGGAGCCATTCGGCCCCTCGTGCCTGTGCCGGCTCTTTGAAAGAGCTATCCAATTAGTCCCACTCCCCTGCACTTTTCCTGTAGCCCTGCATATTTCTCCTTTTCCACTATTTATCCAATTCCCTTTTGAAAGTTACTATTGAATCTGCTTCCACCGCCTTTTCAGGCAGCGCATTCCAGATCATAACAACTCGCTGCATAAAAAATATTTCTCCTCATCTCCCCCCCTCGATTTTTTGCCAATTATCTTAAATCGGTTTCTCCCTATCTACTCTATCAAAACCCCTCATAATTTTAAACACCTCTGTTAAATCTCCCCTTAACCTTCTCTGTTCTGAGGAGAACAATCTCAGCTTCTCCAGTCCCTCCACATAACTGAAGTCCCTCATCCCTGGAACCATTCTAGTAAATCTCCTCTGCACCCTCTCTAAGGTCTTGACATCCTTCCTAAAGTGTGGTGCCCAGAATTGAACACAATATTTCAGCTGAGGTCTAACCAGTGTTTCATAAAGGTTTATCATAACCTCCTTGCTTTTGTACTCTGTGCCTCTATTAATAAAGCCCAGGGTTCCATATGCTTTTTTAACAGTATTCTCAACTTGTCCTGCCACCTTTAAAGATTTGTGGCTGTGAACTCCCAGGTCTCTCTGTTCCTGCACCCCCTTTAAAATTGTACCATTTAGTTTATATTGCCTCTCCTCATTTTTTCTTCCAAAATACATCACTTCACACTTCTCTGCATTAAATCTCATTTGCTATATGTCTGCCCATTTCACCAGTCTGTCTATGTCCTCCTGAAGTCTGTTACTATCCTCCTCACTGTTTGCTATATTTCCAAGCTTTGTATCATCTGCAAACTTTGAAATTATCCCTCTATGCCCAAGTCTAGGTCATTAATGTATATCAAAAAGAGCAGTGGTCCTAATACTGACCCCTGGGGAACACCACTGTAAACTTCCCTCCAGTCTGAAAAACAACCGTTCACCACTACTCTCTGCTTTCTGTGCTTAGCCAATTTTGTATCCACACTGTCACTGTCCCTTTAATCCCATGGGCTTTAATTTCGCTTACAAGTCTATTATGTGGTACTTTATCAAAGGCCTTTTGAAAGTCCATATACACAACATCAACCGCACTACCCTCATCAACCCTCTCCGTTACTTCAATCGACAGACTCAGTATATCTATCTTATGCAATTGGAAAATAACTGGATGAAAAATTTAAAGAACTAACGCCCCAACACATAACTACTCACCTTCTCTTCTTCAAATTTCTGCCTCCTTTTTTCCTCTACAGCTGCTCTTCTCTGATCCTCTCGCTGACGCTGCTCCTCCAGCTTCTTCCACCGTTCTTCCATCTGTTTCTCGTAAAGCAGTTGTGCTCTTTTCTCCTTTTGCAGGATCTGCTGCTCTCTCACGGCTGACGGGAGAGGGGAATGTCAGTGGACAAGCTCACCACACAACGGCTCACAAAGAGCAAGGAAGGGCAGCATTTGCAGCTGTGTACGCAAATAAACTGCTTAAATTGCTGTTAAAAAGTTCTATTAAATAGGACTAAAAATATAACTTTAGCAATAGGGCTAATATCGCTGTAATAAAGCCAATACATTTCCAATTCCCCATCAGCCCCCACCACTGGCAGACTGGTAAGTGTTTTGAGAAGAGATCCAATAATGTTTGAGAATGAGCTATGGTTAGTGTTTTGATTAAATCTTTGGTGGTGAGTAATCATTACAGTCACCTTTTCTCAGACTAAGCTTCAGCATCAGGGATGTTCACAGCCAGTACACCAGAGGGTGGATGCAGTGTAAATCCCCCTCCCCCAACTCTTGCCTTCAAGAGGGAGCTGGGGCAGAGATCACATCATAAAGAAGGGAAGTGTCTTTATAGACAACACTAGGTCCGTGTGACCTTCTGGACTGCTTTCAATCGCCTGAGGAGTGGAGGGGTTGGGAGAGGAATTTTCCAGAGTATTCTTTCCCTTACTGGCCCTCTCTGTTCTTGTCTCTCCTGGGAGATTACATGGCTGCGGGGGGAGGGAGGGACGGGGAGGGAATGTCTGGTCATTTTCGTATGTTCTGTACCAAGAAAAATAGCAGGACTGACAATAATATCTCAGACTAACCTCAGCAGAACCCACTCTATTGCCCCAATGTGACATCGGTAATCATCACTACAATCAGCGCTACACTCGTAGCAAGACTAACAATTCAGCACAACTCATTACTGCAAAGGATAAGCTGCTACACAGAAAGTAGTTTGAGACTCATTTCACTCAAGATCTTTACATCTGCAGGACAGGAGAGACATTAGGTGCCATTGAATATCAATAGTAACTACTACACAACACAGTCCCCATCGGTATCAGTACAAACCAACACACTACAGTCCCCATCGGGTATCACTGGAAACCACCACAATACACAGTCCTCATCGGTATCAGGACAAACCAACGCTATTCACAATCCTCATCGGTATCAGTACAAACTAATACACTACACAGTCCCCATCGGTATCAGTACAAACCAACGCCATTCACAATTCTCATCGGTATCAGTACAAACTAACACACTACACAGTCCCCATCGGTATCAGTACAAACCAACACACTACACAGTCCCCATCAGTATCAGTACAAACTAATACACGACACAGACTCATCGAAATATCAGTACAAACCAACGCCATTCACAGTCCCGAACGAGTATTAGTACAAACCAACGCACGACACAGTCCACATCGAGTATCAGTACAAACCAACGCCCTACACAGTCCCCATCGGTATCAGTACAAACCAACGCCCAACACAGTCCACATCGAGTATTAGTACAAACCAACGCACGACACAATCCACATCGAGTATGAGTACAAACCAATGCACGACACAGTCCACATCGAGTATTAGTACAAACCAATGCACTACACAGTCCACATCGAGTATTAGTACAAACCAACGCCCCACACAGTCCCTATCGAGTATTAGTACAAACCAACGCACTACACAGTCCCTATCGAGTATTAGTACAAACCAACGCCCTACACAGTCCCTATCGAGTATTAGTACAAACCAATGCCCTACACAGTCCACATCGGTGTCAGTACAAACCAACGCACGACACAGTCCACATCGAGTATTAGTACAAACCAACGCACGACACAGTCCACATCGAGTATCAGTACAAACCAACGCCCAACACAGTCCACATCGAGTATTAGTACAAACCAACGCACCACACAGTCCCTATCGAGTATTAGTACAAACCAACGCCCGACACAGTCCACATCGGTATTAGTACAAACCAACGCCCTACACAGTCCCTATCGAGTATTAGTACAAACCAACGCACGACACAGTCCACATCGAGTATCAGTACAAACCAACGCCCTACACAGTCCCCATCGGTATCAGTACAAACCAACGCCCAACACAGTCCACATCGAGTATTAGTACAAACCAACGCACTACACAGTCCACATCGAGTATTAGTACAAACCAACGCCCTACACAGTCCACATCGAGTATTAGTACAAACCAACGCCCTACACAGTCCACATCGGTGTCAGTACAAACCAACGCCCAACACAGTCCCTATCGAGTATTAGTACAAACCAACGCACTACACAGTCCCTATCGAGTATTAGTACAAACCCACGCCCAACACAGTCCCTATCGAGTATTAGTACAACCAACGCCCTACACAGTCCCTATCGAGTATTAGTACAAAGCAACGCACGACACAGTCCACATCGAGTATCAGTACAAACCAACGCCCTACACAGTCCCCATCGGTATCAGTACAAACCAACGCCCAACACAGTCCACATCGAGTATTAGTACAAACCAACGCACTACACAGTCCCTATCGAGTATTAGTACAAACCAACGCCCGACACAGTCCACATCGGTATTAGTACAAACCAACGCCCTACACAGTCCCTATCGAGTATTAGTACAAACCAACGCACGACACAGTCCACATCGAGTATCAGTACAAACCAACGCCCTACACAGTCCCCATCGGTATCAGTACAAACCAACGCCCAACACAGTCCACATCGAGTATTAGTACAAACCAACGCACGACACAGTCCACATCGAGTATTAGTACAAACCAATGCACTACACAGTCCACATCGAGTATTAGTACAAACCAATGCACGACACAGTCCACATCGAGTATTAGTACAAACCAACGCCCCACACAGTCCACATCGGTATTAGTACAAACCAACGCACGACACAGTCCCTATCGAGTATTAGTACAAACCAACGCCCTACACAGTCCCTATCGAGTATTAGTACAAACCAATGCCCTACACAGTCCACATCGGTGTCAGTACAAACCAACGCACGACACAGTCCCGATCGAGTATCAGTGCAAACCAATGCCCTACACAGTCCACATCGGTATTAGTACAAACCAACGCACTACACAGTCCCTATCGAGTATTAGTACAAACCAACGCACTACACAGTCCCTATCGAGCATTAGTACAAACCAACGCCCTACACAGTCCACATCGGTATGAGTACAAACCAACGCACGACACAATCCCTATCGAGTATCAGTACAAACCAACGCCCCACACAGTCCCTATCGAGTATTAGGACAAACCAACGCCCTACACAGTCCCTATCGAGTATTAGTACAACCAACGCCCTACACAGTCCACATCGAGTATTAGTACAAACCAACGCACGACACAGTCCACATCGAGTATTAGTACAAACCAACGCCCTACACAGTCCACATCGAGTATTAGTACAAACCAACGCCCGACACAGTCCACATCGGTATTAGTACAAACCAACGCCCTACACAGTCCACATCGAGTATTAGTACAAACCAACGCACGACACAGTCCACATCGGTATGAGTACAAACCAATGCACCACACAGTCCCGATCGAGTATTAGTACAAGCCAATGCACGACACAGTCCCGATCGAGTATTAGTACAAACCAATGCCCTACACAGTCCACATCGGTGTCAGTACAAACCAATGCACTACACAGTCCACATTGGTATTAGTACAAACCAATGCACTACACAGTCCCTATCAAGTATTAGTACAAGCCAACGCACGACACAGTCCCTATCGAGTAATAGTACAAACCAATGCCCTACACAGTCCACATCGGTATTAGTACAAACCAACGCACGACACAGTCCCTATCGAGTAATAGTACAAACCAATGCCCTACACAGTCCACATCGGTGTCAGTACAAACCAACGCACTACACAGTCCACATCGGTATTAGTACAAACCAATGCACTACACAGTCCCTATCAAGTATTAGTACAAGCCAACGCACGACACAGTCCCTATTGAGTAACAGTACAAACCAATGCCCCACACAGTCCACATCGGTATTAGTACAAACCAACGCACGACACAGTCCCTATCGAGTAATAGTACAAACCAACGCACTACACATTCCTAGTCGAGTATTAGTACAAACCAAGGCCCGACACAGTCCCTATCGAGTATTAGTACAAACCAACGCACTACACAGTCACTATCGTGTATTAGTACAAACCAAGGCCCGACACAGTCCCTATCGAGTTTCAATACAAACCAACGCCCTACACAGTCCACATCGAGTATTGGTAAAACCAACGCACTACACAGTCCACATCGAGTATTAGTACAAACCAACGCCCGACACAGTCCACATCGAATATGAGTACAAACCAACGCCCTGCACAGTCCACATCGAGTATGAGTACAAACCAACGCCCTACACAGTCCACATCGAGTATTAGTACAAACCAACACATTACACAATCCGCATCGAGTTTCAGGACAAACCAACACACTACACAGTCCACATCGAGTATTAGTACAAACCAACGCCCTACACAGTCCACATCGAGTATTAGTACAAACCAACGCCCTGCACAGTCCACATCGGTGTCAGTACAAACCAACGCACGACACAGTCCACATCGGTATTTGTACAAACCAAGGCACGACACAGTCCACATCGGTATTAGTACAAATCAATGCACTACACAGTCCCTATCGAGTATTAGTACAAGCCAACGCACTACACAGTCCCTATCGAGTATTAGTACAAACCAATGCACTACACAGTCCACATCGGTATTAGTACAAACCAACGCCCGACACAGTCCCTATCGAGTATTAGTACAAACCAATGCCCTACACAGTCCACATCGGTATTAGTACAAACCAACGCACGACACAGTCCCTATCGAGTATTAGTACAAACCAAGGCCCGACACAGTCCCTATCGAGTATTAGTACAAACCAACGCCCTACACAGTCCACATCGAGTATCAGTACAAACCAAGGCCCTACACAGTCCCTATCGAGTATTAGTACAAACCAACGCACGACACAGTCCACATCGAGTATTAGTACAAACCAACGCCCTACACAGTCCACATCGAGTATGAGTACAAACCAACGCCCGACACAGTCCACATCGGTATTAGTACAAACCAACGCCCTACACAGTCCACATCGAGTATTAGTACAAACCAACGCACGACACAGTCCACATCGGTATTAGTACAAACCAATGCACTACACAGTCCCTATCGAGTATTAGTACAAGCCAATGCACGACACAGTCCCGATCGAGTATTAGTACAAACCAATGCCCTACACAGTCCACATCGGTGTCAGTACAAACCAACGCACTACACAGTCCACATCGGTATTAGTACAAACCAATGCACTACACAGTCCCTATCAAGTATTAGTACAAGCCAACGCACGACACAGTCCCTATCGAGTAATAGTACAAACCAATGCCCAACACAGTCCACATCGGTATTAGTACAAACCAACGCACGACACAGTCCCTATCGAGTAATAGTACAAACCAATGCCCTACACAGTCCACATCGGTGTCAGTACAAACCAACGCACGACACAGTCCACATCGGTATGAGTACAAACCAATGCACTACACAGTCCCTATCAAGTATTAGTACAAGCCAAGGCACGACACAGTCCCTATTGAGTAACAGTACAAACCAATGCCCGACACAGTCCACATCGGTATTAGTACAAACCAACGCACGACACAGTCCCTATCGAGTAATAGTACAAACCAACGCACTACACAGTCCCTATCGAGTATTAGTACAAACCAAGGCCCTACACAGTCCACATCGAGTATTAGTACAAACCAACGCACTACACAGTCACTATCGTGTATTAGTATAAACCAAGGCCCTACACAGTCCCTATCGAGTTTCAATACAAACCAACGCCCTACACAGTCCACATCGAGTATTGGTACAAACCAACGCACTACACAGTCCACATCGAGTATTAGTACAAACCAACGCCCGACACAGTCCACATCGAATATGAGTACAAACCAACGCCCTGCACAGTCCACATCGAGTATTAGTACAAACCAACGCCCTACACAGTCCACATCGAGTATTAGTACAAACCAACGCCCTACACAGTCCACATCGAGTATTAGTACAAACCAACGCCCTACACAGTCCACATCGAGTATTAGTACAAACCAACGCCCTACACAGTCCACATCGAGTATTAGTACAAACCAATGCCCTGCACAGTCCACATCGGTGTCAGTACAAACCAACGCACTACACAGTCCACATCGGTATTTGTACAAACCAAGGCACTACACAGTCCACATCGGTATTAGTACAAATCAATGCACTACACAGTCCCTATCGAGTATTAGTACAAGCCAACGCACTACACAGTCCCTATCGAGTATTAGTACAAACCAATGCACTACACAGTCCACATCGGTATTAGTACAAACCAACGCACTACACAGTCCCTATCGAGTATTAGTACAAACCAAGGCCCGACACAGTCCCTATCGAGTATTAGTACAAACCAAGGCCCGACACAGTCCCTATCAAGTATTAGTACAAACCAACGCACTACACAGTCCCTATCGAGTATTAGTACAAACCAACGCACGACACAGTCCCTATCGAGTATTAGTACAAACCAACGCCCTACACAGTCCCTATCGAGTATGAGTACAAACCAACGCCCAACACAGTCCCTATCGAGTATTAGTACAAACCAACGCACTACACAGTCCACATCGAGTATTAGTACAAACCAACGCACCACACACTCCACATCGAGTATTAGTACAAACCAACGCCCGACACAGTCCACATTGGTATTAGTACAAACCAATGCCCTACACAGTCCACATCGGTGTCAGTACAAACCAAGGCACTACACAGTCCACATCGGTATTAGTACAAACCAACGCACTACACAGTCCCTATCGAGTATTAGTACAAACCAAGGCCCTACACAGTCCCTATCGAGTATTAGTACAAACCAAGGCCCTACACAGTCCCTATCGAGTATTAGTACAAACCAACGCACTACACAGTCCCTATCGAGTATTAGTACCAACCAACGCACGACACAGTCCCTATCGAGTATTAGTACAAACCAACGCCCTACACAGTCCACATTGGTATTAGTACCAACCAACGCACTACACAGTCCCTATCGAGTATTAGTACAAACCAACGCCCTACACAGTCCACATCGAGTATTAGTACAAACCAACGCACGACACAGTCCACATCGAGTATTGGTACAAACCAACGCCCTACACAGTCCACATCGAGTATTGGTACAAACCAACGCACCAGACAGTCCACATCGAGTATTAGTACAAACCAACGCCCTACACAGTCCACATCGAGTATTAGTACAAACCAACGCCCGACAGAGTCCACATCGAGTATTAGTACAAACCAACGCCCTACACAGTCCACATCGAGTATTAGTACAAACCAACGCCCTACACAGTCCACATCGAGTATTAGTACAAACCAACGCCCTACACAGTCCACATCGAGTATTAGTACAAACCAACGCACTACACAGTCCACATGGAGTATTAGTACAAACCAACACATTACACAATCCGCATCGAGTTTCAGTACAAACCAACGCACTACACAGTCCACATCGGTATTTGTACAAACCAAGGCACTACACAGTCCACATCGGTATTAGTACAAATCAATGCACTACACAGTCCCTATCGAGTATTAGTACAAACCAACGCACTACACAGTCCCTATCGAGCTTTAGTACAAACCAATGCCCTACACAGTCCACATCGGTATTAGTACAAACCAACGCACTACACAGTCCCTATCGAGTATAAGTACAAACCAAGGCCCTACACAGTCCCAATCGAGTATTAGTACAAACCAACGCACTACACAGTCCCTATCGAGTATTAGTACAAACCAACGCACTACACAGTCCCTATCGAGTATTAGTACAAACCAAGGCCCTACACAGTCCCTATCGAGTATTAGTACAAACCAACGCACTACACAGTCCACATCGAGTATTAGTACAGACCAACGCCCTACACAGTCCACATCGAGTATTAGTACAAACCAACGCACTACACAGTCCACATCGGTATTAGTACAAACCAATGCACTACACAGTCCCTATCAAGTATTAGTACAAACCAACGCACTACACAGTCCCTATCGAGTATTAGTACAAACCAAGGCCCGACACAGTCCCTATCGAGTATTAGTACAAACCAACGCACTACACAGTCCACATCGAGTATTAGTACAAACCAACGCCCTACACAGTCCACATCGAGTATTGGTACAAACCAACGCCCAACACAGTCCCTATCGAGTATTAGTATAAACCAACGCCCTACACAGTCCACATCGGTATTAGTACAAACCAACGCCCTACACAGTCCACATCGAGTATTAGTACAAACCAATGCCCTGCACAGTCCGCATCGGTGTCAGTACAAACCAACGCACTACACAGTCCACATCGGTATTAGTACAAACCAATGCACGACACAGTCCCTATCGCGTATTAGTACAAGCCAACGCACGACACAGTCCCTATCGAGTATTGGTACAAACCAATGCCCTACACAGTCCGCATCGGTATTAGTACAAACCAACGCACTACACAGTCCACATCGGTGTCAGTACAAACCAACACACTACACAGTCCACTTCGGTATTAGTACAAACCAAGGCACGACACAGTCCACATCGGTATTAGTACAAACCAATGCACAACACAGTCCCTATCGAGTATTAGTACAAACCAATGCCCTACACAGTCCCTATCGAGTATTAGTACAAACCAACGCACTACACAGTCCCTATCGAGTATTAGTACAAACCAACGCACTACACAGTCCCTATCGAGTATTAGTACAAACCAACACACTACACAGTCCCTATCGAGTATGAGTACAAACCAAGGCCCTACACATTCCCTATCAAGTATTAGTACAAACCAACGCCCGACACAGTCCACATCGAGTATTGGTACAAACCAACGCACTACACAGTCCACATCGAGTAACGCCCTACACAGTCCACATCGAGTATTGGTACAAACCAACGCACTACACAGTCCACATCGAGTATTAGTACAAACCAACACATTACACAATCCGCATCGAGTTTCAGTACAAACCAACACACGACACAGTCCACATCGAGTATCAGTACAAACCAACGCCCTACACAGTCCACATCGAGTATCAGTACAAACCAACGCCCTGCACACTCCCTATCGAGCATTAGTACAAACCAACGCCCTGCACAGTCCACATCGGTATTAGTACAAACCAACGCACTACACAGTCCCTATCGAGTATTCGTACAAACCAACGCCCGACACAGTCCACATCGGTATTAGTACAAACCAACGCCCTACACAGTCCACATCGGTGTCAGCACAAACCAATGCACTACACAGTCCCTATCGAGTATTAGTACAAGCCAACGCACTGCACAGTCCCTATCGAGTATTAGTACAAACCAATGCCCTACACAGTCCACATCGGTATTAGTACAAACCAACGCACGACACAGTCCCTATCGAGTATTAGTACAAACCAAGACCCCACACAGTCCCTATCGAGTATTAGTACAAACCAACGCACTACACAGTCCACATCGAGTATTAGTACAAACCAACGCACTACACAGTCCCTATCGAGTATGAGTACAAACCAACGCCCTACACAGTCCACATCGAGTATTAGTACAAACCAACGCCCTACACAGTCCCCATCGAGTATTAGTACAAACCAACGCCCTACACAGTCCCCATCGAGTGTGAGTACAAACCAACGCCCTACACAGTCCACATCGGTATTAGTACAAACCAATGCCCTACACAGTCCACATCGAGTATTGGTACAAACCAACGCCCTACACAGTCCACATCGAGTATTAGTACAAACCAATGCCCTACACAGTCCACATCGAGTATTGGTACAAACCAATGCCCTACACAGTCCACATCGAGTATTAGTACAAACCAACGCCCGACACAGTCCACATCGGTATTAGTACAAACCAATGCCCTACACAGTCCACATCGAGTATGAGTACAAACCAACGCCCTACACAGTCCACATCGAGTATTAGTACAAACCAATGCCCTACACAGTCCACATCGAGTATTGGTACAAACCAATGCACTACACAGTCCACATCGAGTATTAGTACAAACCAACGCACTACACAGTCCACATCGGTATTAGAACAAACCAACGCCCTACACAGTCCACATCGAGTATTAGTACAAACCAACGCCCTACACAGTCCACATCGAGTATTAGTACAAACCAACGCCCTACACAGTCCACATCGAGTATTAGTACAAACCAACGCCCTACACAGTCCCTATCGAGTATTAGTACAAACCAACGCCCTACACAGTCCACATCGAGTATTAGTACAAACCAACGCCCTACACAGTCCACATCGAGTATTAGTACAAACCAACGCCCAACACAGTCCACATCGAGTATTGGTACAAACCAACGCCCTACACAGTCCACATCGAGTATTAGTACAAACCAACGCCCTACACAGTCCACATCGAGTATTGGTACAAACCAACGCCCTACACAGTCCACATCGAGTATTGGTACAAACCAACGCCCTGCACAGTCCCTATCGAGTATTAGTACCAACCAACGCACTACACAGTCCACATCGAGTATTAGTACCAACCAACGCACTACACAGTCCCTATCGAGTATTACTACAAACCAATGCCCGACACAGTCCACATCGGTATTAGTGCAAACCAACGCACTACACAGTCCCTATCGAGTATCAGTACAAACCAAGGCCCGACACAGTCCCTATCGAGTATTAGTACAAACCAAGGCCCTACACAGTCCCTATCGAGTATTAGTACAAACCAACGCACTACACAGTCCCTATCGAGTATTAGTACCAACCAACGCACTACACAGTCCCTATCGAGTATTAGTACAAACCAACGCCCTACACAGTCCACATCGAGATTAGTACCAACCAACGCACTACACAGTCCCTATCGAGTATTAGTACAAACCAACGCACTACACAGTCCACATCGAGTATTAGTACCAACCAACGCACTACACAGTCCCTATCGAGTATTACTACAAACCAATGCCCGACACAGTCCACATCGGTATTAGTGCAAACCAACGCACTACACAGTCCCTATCGAGTATCAGTACAAACCAAGGCCCGACACAGTCCCTATCGAGTATTAGTACAAACCAAGGCCCTACACAGTCCCTATCGAGTATTAGTACAAACCAACGCACTACACAGTCCCTATCGAGTATTAGTACCAACCAACGCACTACACAGTCCCTATCGAGTATTAGTACAAACCAACGCCCTACACAGTCCACATCGAGATTAGTACCAACCAACGCACTACACAGTCCCTATCGAGTATTAGTACAAACCAACGCACTACACAGTCCACATCGAGTATTAGTACAAACCAACGCACTACACAGTCCCTATCGAGTATTAGTACAAACCAATGCCCGACACAGTCCACATCGGTATTAGTGCAAACCAACGCACTACACAGTCCCTATCGAGTATTAGTACAAACCAAGGCCCTGCACAGTCCCTATCGAGTATTAGTACAAACCAAGGCCCTACACAGTCCCTATCGAGTATTAGTACAAACCAACGCACTACACAGTCCCTATCGAGTATTAGTACCAACCAACGCACTACACAGTCCCTATCGAGTATTAGTACAAACCAACGCCCTACACAGTCCACATCGAGTATTGGTACAAACCAACGCCCAACACAGTCCACATCGAATATTAGTACAAACCAACGCCCTGCACAGTCCACATCAAGTTTCAATACAAACCAACGCCCTACACAGTCCACATCGAGTATTGGTACAAACCAACGCACTACACAGTCCACATCGAGTATTAGTACAAACCAACACATTACACAATCCGCATCGAGTTTCAGTACAAACCAACACACTACACAGTCCACATCGAGTATTAGTACAAACCAACGCCCTACACAGTCCACATCGAGTATTAGTACAAACCAACGCCCTACACAGTCCCTATCGAGTATTAGTACAAACCAACGCCCTACACAGTCCCTATCGAGTATTAGTACAAACCAACGCACTACACAGTCCACATCGGTATTTGTACAAACCAAGGCCCTACACAGTCCACATCGAGTATTAGTACAAACCAACGCCCTACACAGTCCACATCGAGTATTAGTACAAACCAACGCCCTGCACAGTCCACATCGGTGTCAGCACAAACCAACGCACTACACAGTCCACATCGGTGTCAGTACAAACCAACGCACTACACAGTCCACATCGGTATTAGTACAAATCAATGCACTACACAGTCCCTATCGAGTATTAGTACAAGCCAACGCACTACACAGTCCCTATCGAGTATTAGTACAAACCAATGCACTACACAGTCCACATCGGTATTAGTACAAACCAACGCACTACACAGTCCCTATCGAGTATTAGTACAAACCAAGGCCCGACACAGTCCCTATCGAGTATTAGTACAAACCAAGGCCCTACACAGTCCCTATCAAGTATTAGTACAAACCAACGCACTACACAGTCCCTATCGAGTATTAGTACAAACCAACGCACGACACAGTCCCTATCGAGTATTAGTACAAACCAACGCCCTACACAGTCCCTATCGAGTATTAGTACAAACCAACGCCCAACACAGTCCCTATCGAGTATTAGTACAAACCAACGCACTACACAGTCCACATCGAGTATTAGTACAAACCAACGCACCACACACTCCACATCGAGTATTAGTACAAACCAACGCCCGACACAGTCCACATTGGTATTAGTACAAACCAATGCCCTACACAGTCCACATCGGTGTCAGTACAAACCAAGGCACTACACAGTCCACATCGGTATTAGTACAAACCAACGCACTACACAGTCCCTATCGAGTATTAGTACAAACCAAGGCCCTACACAGTCCCTATCGAGTATTAGTACAAACCAAGGCCCTACACAGTCCCTATCGAGTATTAGTACAAACCAACGCACTACACAGTCCCTATCGAGTATTAGTACCAACCAACGCACTACACAGTCCCTATCGAGTATTAGTACAAACCAACGCCCTACACAGTCCACATTGGTATTAGTACCAACCAACGCACTACACAGTCCCTATCGAGTATTAGTACAAACCAAGGCCCGACACAGTCCCTATCGAGTATTAGTACAAACCAACGCACTACACAGTCCCTATCGAGTATTAGTACCAACCAACGCACTACACAGTCCCTATCGAGTATTAGTACAAACCAACGCCCTACACAGTCCACATTGGTATTAGTACCAACCAACGCACTACACAGTCCCTATCGAGTATTAGTACAAACCAACGCCCTACACAGTCCACATTGGTATTAGTACCAACCAACGCACTACACAGTCCCTATCGAGTATTACTACAAACCAACGCACTACACAGTCCCTATCGAGTATTAGTACCAACCAACGCACTACACAGTCCCTATCGAGTATTAGTACAAACCAACGCCCTACACAGTCCACATTGGTATTAGTACAAACCAACGCCCTACACAGTCCCTATCGAGTATTAGTACAAACCAATGCCCTACACAGTCCACATCGAGTATTAGTACAAACCAACGCCCGACACAGTCCACATCGGTATTAGTGCAAACCAACGCACTACACAGTCCCTATCGAGTATTAGTACAAACCAAGGCCCTACACAGTCCCTATCGAGTATTAGTACAAACCAAGGCCCTACACAGTCCCTATCGAGTATTGGTACAAACCAACGCACTACACAGTCCCTATCGAGTATTAGTACCAACCAACGCACTACACAGTCCCTATCGAGTATGAGTACAAACCAACGCCCTACACAGTCCACATCGAGTATTGGTACAAACCAACGCCCAACACAGTCCACATCGAGTATTAGTACAAACCAACGCCCTACACAGTCCACATCGAGTATTAGTACAAACCAACGCCCTACACAGTCCACATCGAGTATTAGTACAAACCAACGCACTACACAGTCCCTGTCGAGTATTAGTACAAACCAACGCACTACACAGTCCCTATCGAGTATTAGTACAAACCAACGCACTACACAGTCCCTATCGAGTATTAGTACAAACCAATGCCCGACACAGTCCACATCGGTATCAGTACAAACCAACGCCCTACAGAGTCCACATCGAGTATTGGTACAAACCAACGCACGACACAGTCCACATCGGTATTAGTACAAACCAACGCCCTACACAGTCCCTATCGAGTATTAGTACAAACCAATGCCCGACACAGTCCACATCGAGTATTAGTACAAACCAACGCACGAGACAGTCCACATCGAGTATTAGTACAAACCAACGCACGACACAGTCCACATCGAGTATTGGTACAAACCAACGCACTAGACAGTCCACATCGAGTATTAGTACAAACCAACGCCCTACACAGTCCACATCGAGTATTAGTACAAACCAACGCCCTACACAGTCCACATCGAGGATTAGTACAAACCAACGCCCTGCACAGTCCACATGGAGTATTAGTACAAACCAACACATTACACAATCCGCATCGAGTTTCAGTACAAACCAACGCACTACACAGTCCACATCGGTATTTGTACAAACCAAGGCACTACACAGTCCACATCGGTATTAGTACAAATCAACGCACTACACAGTCCCTATCGAGTATTAGTACAAACCAATGCCCTACACAGTCCACATCGGTATTAGTACAAACCAACGCACTACACAGTCCCTATCGAGTATTAGTACAAACCAAGGCCCTACACAGTCCCAATCGAGTATTAGTACAAACCAACGCACTACACAGTCCCTATCGAGTATTAGTACAAACCAACGCACTGCACAGTCCCTATCGAGTATTAGTACAAACCAAGGCCCTACACAGTCCCTATCGAGTATTAGTACAAACCAACGCACTACACAGTCCACATCGAGTATTAGTACAGACCAACGCCCTACACAGTCCACATCGAGTATTAGTACAAACCAACGCACTACACAGTGCACATCGGTATTAGTACAAACCAACGCACTACACAGTCCCTATCGAGTATTGGTACAAACCAAGGCCCGACACAGTCCCTATCGAGTATTAGTACAAACCAACGCACTACACAGTCCACATCGAGTATTAGTACAAACCAACGCCCTACACAGTCCACATCGAGTATTGGTACAAACCAACGCACTACACAGTCCCTATCGAGTATTAGTACAAACCAACGCCCTACACAGTCCACATCGAGTATTAGTACAAACCAACGCCCTACACAGTCCACATCGAGTATTAGTACAAACCAACGCCCTACACAGTCCACATCGAGTATTCGTACAAACCAATGCCCTGCACAGTCCGCATCGGTGTCAGTACAAACCAACGCACTACACAGTCCACATCGGTATTAGTACAAACCAATGCACTACACAGTCCCTATCGCGTATTAGTACAAGCCAACGCACGACACAGTCCCTATCGAGTATTGGTACAAACCAATGCCCTACACAGTCCGCATCGGTATTAGTACAAACCAACGCACTACACAGTCCACATCGGTGTCAGTACAAACCAACACACTACACAGTCCACTTCGGTATTAGTACAAACCAAGGCACGACACAGTCCACATCGGTATTAGTACAAACCAATGCACAACACAGTCCCTATCGAGTATTAGTACAAACCAACGCCCTGCACAGTCCACATCGAGTATTAGTACAAGCCAACGCACGACACAGTCCCCATCGAGTATTAGTACAAACCAATGCCCTACACAGTCCCTATCGAGTATTAGTACAAACCAACGCACTACACAGTCCCTCTCGAGTATTAGTACAAACCAACGCACTACACAGTCCCTATCGAGTATTAGTACAAACCAACACACTACACAGTCCCTATCGAGTATTAGTACAAACCAAGGCCCTACACATTCCCTATCGAGTATTCGTACAAACCAACGCCCGACACATTCCCTATCGAGTATTAGTACAAACCAACGCCCTACACAGTCCACATCGAGTATTGGTACAAACCAACGCACTACACAGTCTACATCGAGTATTAGTACAAACCAACGCACTACACAGTCCACATCGAGTATTAGTACAAACCAACGCCCTACACAGTCCACATCGAGTATTAGTACAAACCAACGCCCTGCACAGTCCACATCGAGTATTGGTACAAACCAACGCACTACACAGTCCACATCGGTATTAGTACAAACCAACGCACTACACAGTCCCTATCGAGTATTAGTACAAACCAACGCCCGACACAGTCCACATCGGTATTAGTACAAACCAACGCCCTACACAGTCCACATCGGTGTCAGTACAAACCAATGCACTACACAGTCCCTATCGAGTATTAGTACAAGCCAACGCACTGCACAGTCCCTATCGAGTATTAGTACAAACCAATGACCTACACAGTCCACATCGGTATTAGTACAAACCAACGCACGACACAGTCCCTATCGAGTATTAGTACAAACCAAGGCCCTACACAGTCCCAATCGAGTATTAGTACAAACCAACGCACTACACAGTCCCTATCGAGTATTAGTACAAACCAACGCACTACACAGTCCCTATCGAGTATTAGTACAAACCAAGGCCCTACACAGTCCCTATCGAGTATTAGTACAAACCAACGCACTACACAGTCCACATCGAGTATTAGTACAGACCAACGCCCTACACAGTCCACATCGAGTATTAGTACAAACCAACACCCTACACAGTCCACATCGAGTATTAGTACAAACCAACGCCCGACACAGTCCACATCGAGTATTGGTACAAACCAACGCCCTACATAGTCCACATCGAGTATTAGTACAAACCAACGCCCGACACAGTCCACATCGAGTATTGGTACAAACCAACGCCCTACACAGTCCCTATCGAGTATTAGTACAAACCAACGCCCAACACAGTCCACATCGAGTATTGGTACAAACCAACGCCCTACATAGTCCACATCGAGTATTAGTACAAACCAACGCACTACACAGTCCACATCGAGTATTGGTACAAACCAACGCACTACACAGTCCCTATCGAGTATTAGTACAAACCAACGCCCAACACAGTCCACATCGAGTATTGGTACAAACCAACGCCCTACATAGTCCACATCGAGTATTAGTACAAACCAACGCCCTACACAGTCCACATCGAGTATCAGTACAAACCAACGCCCTACACAGTCCACATCGAGTAATAGTACAAACCAACGCCCTACACAGTCCACATCGAGTATCAGTACAAACCAACGCCCTACACAGTCCACATCGGTATTAGTACAAACCAACGCCCTACACAGTCCACATCGAGTATCAGTACAAACCAACGCCCTACACAGTCCACATCGAGTATTAGTACAAACCAACGCCCTACACAGTCCACATCGGTATTAGTACAAACCAACGCACTCCACAGTCCCTATCGAGTATTAGTACAAACCAACGCCCTACACAGTCCACATCGGTATTAGTACAAACCAACGCACTACACAGTCCCTATCGAGTATTAGTACAAACCAATGCACGACACAGTCCACATCGGTATTAGTGCAAACCAACGCACGACACAGTCCCTATCGAGTATTAGTACAAACCAAGGCCCTACACAGTCCCTATCGAGTATTAGTACAAACCAAGGCCCTACACAGTCCCTATCGAGTATTAGTACAAACCAACGCACTGCACAGTCCCTATCGAGTATTAGTACCAACCAACGCACTACACAGTCCCTATCGAGTATTAGTACAAACCAACGCCCTACACAGTCCACATTGGTATTAGTACCAACCAACGCACTACACAGTCCCTATCGAGTATTAGTACAAACCAACGCACTACACAGTCCACATCGAGTATTAGTACAAACCAACGCACTACACAGTCCCTATCGAGTATTAGTACAAACCAATGCCCGACACAGTCCACATCGGTATTAGTGCAAACCAACGCACTACACAGTCCCTATCGAGTATTAGTACAAACCAAGGCCCTACACAGTCCCTATCGAGTATTAGTACAAACCAAGGCCCTACACAGTCCCTATCGAGTATTAGTACAAACCAACGCACTACACAGTCCCTATCGAGTATTAGTACCAACCAACGCACTACACAGTCCCTATCGAGTATTAGTACAAACCAACGCCCTACACAGTCCACATCGAGTATTGGTACAAACCAACGCCCAACACAGTCCACATCGAGTATTAGTACAAACCAACACATTACACAATCCGCATCGAGTTTCAGTACAAACCAACACACGACACAGTCCACATCGAGTATCAGTACAAACCAACGCCCTACACAGTCCACATCGAGTATTGGTACAAACCAACGCACTACACACTCCCTATCGAGCATTAGTACAAACCAACGCCCTACACAGTCCACATCGGTATTAGTACAAACCAACGCACTACACAGTCCCTATCGAGTATTAGTACAAACCAACACATTACACAATCCGCATCGAGTTTCAGTACAAACCAACACACGACACAGTCCACATCGAGTATCAGTACAAACCAACGCCCTACACAGTCCACATCGAGTATTGGTACAAACCAACGCACTACACACTCCCTATCGAGCATTAGTACAAACCAACGCCCGACACAGTCCACATCGGTATTAGTACAAACCAACGCCCTACACAGTCCACATCGGTGTCAGTACAAACCAATGCACTACACAGTCCCTATCGAGTATTAGTACAAGCCAACGCACTGCACAGTCCCTATCGAGTATGAGTACAAACCAATGCCCAACACAGTCCACATCGGTATTAGTACAAACCAACGCACGACACAGTCCCTATCGAGTATTAGTACAAACCAAGACCCCACACAGTCCCTATCGAGTATTAGTACAAACCAACGCACTACACAGTCCACATCGAGTATTAGTACAAACCAACACACTACACAGTCCACATCGAGTATTAGTACAAACCAACGCCCTACACAGTCCCTATCGAGTATTAGTACAAACCAACGCACTACACAGTCCACATCGAGTATTAGTACAAACCAACGCACTACACAGTCCACATCGAGTATTAGTACAAACCAACGCACTACACAGTCCACATCGAGTATTAGTACAAACCAACGCACTACACAGTCCCTATCGAGTATGAGTACAAACCAACGCCCTACACAGTCCACATCGAGTATTAGTACAAACCAACGCCCTACACAGTCCACATCGAGTATTAGTACAAACCAACGCCCTACACAGTCCACATCGAGTATTGGTACAAACCAACGCCCTACATAGTCCACATCGAGTATTAGTACAAACCAACGCCCTACACAGTCCACATTGAGTATTAGTACAAACCAACGCACTACACAGTCCACATCGAGTATTAGTACAAACCAACGCCCTACACAGTCCACATCGGTATTAGTACAAACCAACGCCCTACACAGTCCACATCGAGTATTGGTACAAACCAACGCCCAACACAGTCCACATCGAGTATAAGTACAAACCAACGCCCGGCACAGTCCACATCGAGTATTAGTACAAACCAACGCCCTACACAGTCCACATCGAGTATTAGTACAAACCAACGCACTACACAGTCCCTGTCGAGTATTAGTACAAACCAACGCACTACACAGTCCCTATCGAGTATTAGTACAAACCAACGCCCTACACAGTCCACATCGGTATTAGTACAAACCAACGCCCGACACAGTCCACATCGGTATTAGTACAAACCAACGCCCGACACAGTCCCTATCGAGTATTAGTACAAACCAACGCCCTACACAGTCCACATCGAGTATTAGTACAAACCAACGCCCGACACAGTCCACATCGAGTATTAGTACAAACCAACGCCCTACACAGTCCACATCGAGTATTAGTACAAACCAACGCCCTACACAGTCCACATCGAGTATTAGTACAAACCAACGCCCTGCACAGTCCACATCGAGTATTAGTACAAACCAACACATTCCACAATCCGCATCGAGTTTCAGTACAAACCAACGCACTACACAGTCCACATCGGTATTTGTACAAACCAAGGCACTACACAGTCCACATTGGTATTAGTACAAATCAATGCACTACACAGTCCCTATCGAGTATTAGTACAAGCCAACGCACTACACAGTCCCGATCGAGGATTAGTACAAACCAACGCACTACACAGTCCCTATCGAGTATTAGTACAAACCAACGCACTACACAGTCCCTATCGAGTATTAGTACAAACCAAGGCCCTACACAGTCCCTATCGAGTATTAGTACAAACCAACGCACTACACAGTCCACATCGAGTATTAGTACAGACCAACGCCCTACACAGTCCACATCGAGTATTAGTACAAACCAACGCACTACACAGTCCACATCGGTATTAGTACAAACCAATTCACTACACAGTCCCTATCAAGTATTAGTACAAACCAACGCACTGCACAGTCCCTATCAAGTATTAGTACAAACCAAGGCCCGACACAGTCCCTATCGAGTATTAGTACAAACCAACGCACTACACAGTCCACATCGAGTATTAGTACAAACCAACGCCCTACACAGTCCACATCGAGTATTGGTACAAACCAACGCCCAACACAGTCCCTATCGAGTATTAGTACAAACCAACGCACTACACAGTCCACATCGAGTATTAGTACAGACCAACGCCCTACACAGTCCACATCGAGTATTAGTACAAACCAACGCCCTACACAGTCCACATCGGTATTAGTACAAACCAATGCACTACACAGTCCCTATCAAGTATTAGTACAAACCAACGCACTACACAGTCCACATCGAGTATTAGTACAAACCAACGCCCTACACAGTCCACATCGAGTATTGGTACAAACCAACGCCCTACACAGTCCACATCGGTATTAGTACAAACCAACGCCCTACACAGTCCACATCGAGTATTAGTACAAACCAACGCCCTACACAGTCCACATCGAGTATTAGTACAAACCAATGCCCTGCACAGTCCGCATCGGTGTCAGTACAAACCAACGCACTACACAGTCCACATCGGTATTAGTACAAACCAATGCACTACACAGTCCCTATCGCGTATTCGTACAAGCCAACGCACGACACAGTCCCTATCGAGTATTGGTACAAACCAATGCCCGACACAGTCCGCATCGGTATTAGTACAAACCAACGCACTACACAGTCCACATCGGTGTCAGTACAAACCAACACACTACACAGTCCACTTCGGTATTGGTACAAACCAAGGCACGACACAGTCCACATCGGTATTAGTCCAAACCAATGCACAACACAGTCCCTATCGAGTATTAGTACAAACCAACGCCCTACACAGTCCACATCGAGTATTAGTACAAGCCAACGCACGACACAGTCCCTATCGAGTATTAGTACAAACCAATGCCCTACACAGTCCCTATCGAGTATTAGTACAAACCAACGCACTACACAGTCCCTATCGAGTATTAGTACAAACCAACGCACTACACAGTCCCTATCGAGTATTAGTACAAACCAACACACTACACAGTCCCTATCGAGTATTAGTACAAACCAAGGCCCTACACATTCCCTATCAAGTATTAGTACAAACCAACGCCCTACACAGTCCACATCGAGTATTGGTACAAACCAACGCACTACACAGTCCACATCGAGTAACGCCCTACACAGTCCACATCGAGTATTAGTACAAACCAACGCCCTACACAGTCCACATCGAGTATCAGTAGAAACCAACGCCCTACACAGTCCACATCGAGTATTAGTACAAACCAACGCCCGACACAGTCCACATCGAGTATTAGTACAAACCAACACATTACACAATCCGCATCGAGTTTCAGTACAAACCAACACACGACACAGTCCACATCGAGTATCAGTACAAACCAACGCCCTACACAGTCCACATCGAGTATTGGTACAAACCAACGCACTACACACTCCCTATCGAGCATTAGTACAAACCAACGCCCTACACAGTCCACATCGGTATTAGTACAAACCAACGCACTACACAGTCCCTATCGAGTATTAGTACAAACCAACGCCCGACACAGTCCACATCGGTATTAGTACAAACCAACGCCCGACACAGTCCACATCGGTGTCAGTACAAACCAATGCACTACACAGTCCCTATCGAGTATTAGTACAAGCCAACGCACTGCACAGTCCCTATCGAGTATTAGTACAAACCAATGCCCTACACAGTCCACATCGGTATTAGTACAAACCAACGCACGACACAGTCCCTATCGAGTATTAGTACAAACCAAGACCCCACACAGTCCCTATCGAGTATTAGTACAAACCAATGCACCACACAGTCCCTATCGAGTATTAGTACAAGCCAACGCACTGCACAGTCCCTATCGAGTATTAGTACAAACCAATGCCCTACACAGTCCACATCGGTATTAGTACAAACCAACGCACGACACAGTCCCTGTCGAGTATTAGTACAAACCAAGACCCCACACAGTCCCTATCGAGTATTAGTACAAACCAACGCACTACACAGTCCACATCGAGTATTAGTACAAACCAACGCACTACACAGTCCCTATCGAGTATGAGTACAAACCAACGCCCTACACAGTCCACATCGAGTATTGGTACAAACCAACGCCCTACACAGTCCACATCGAGTATTAGTACAAACCAACGCCCTACACAGTCCACATCGAGTATTGGTACAAACCAACGCCCTACACAGTCCACATCGAGTATTAGTACAAACCAACGCCCTACACAGTCCACATCGAGTATTAGTACAAACCAACGCCCTACACAGTCCACATCGAGTATTAGTACAAACCAACGCCCTACACAGTCCACATCGAGTATTAGTACAAACCAACGCCCTACACAGTCCACATCGAGTATTAGTACAAACCAACGCCCTGCACAGTCCACATGGAGTATTAGTACAAACCAACACATTACACAATCCGCATCGAGTTTCAGTACAAACCAACGCACTACACAGTCCACATCGAGTATTAGTACAAACCAACGCCCTACACAGTCCACATCGGTATTAGTACAAACCAACGCACGACACAGTCCCTATCGAGTATTAGTACAAACCAACGCACTACACAGTCCACATCGAGTATTAGTACAAACCAACGCCCTACACAGTCCACATCGAGTATTGGTACAAACCAATGCCCTACACAGTCCCTATCGAGTATTAGTACAAACCAACGCCCTACACAGTCCACATCGAGTATTAGTACAAACCAACGCACTACACAGTCCACATCGAGTATTAGTACAAACCAACGCCCTACACAGTCCACATCGGTATTAGTACAAACCAACGCCCTACACAGTCCACATCGGTATTAGTACAAACCAACGCACGACACAGTCCCTATCGAGTATTAGTACAAACCAATGCCCGACACAGTCCACATCGGTATTAGTGCAAACCAACGCACTACACAGTCCCTATCGAGTATTAGTACAAACCAAGGCCCCACACAGTCCCTATCGAGTATTAGTACAAACCAAGGCCCTACACAGACCCAATCGAGTATTAGTACAAACCAACGCACTACACAGTCCCGATCGAGTATTAGTACCAACCAACGCACTACACAGTCCCTATCGAGTATTAGTACAAACCAACGCCCTACACAGTCCACATTGGTATTAGTACCAACCAACGCACTACACAGTCCCTATCGAGTATTAGTACAAACCAACGCACTACACAGTCCACATCGAGTATTAGTACAAACCAACGCACTACACAGTCCCTATCGAGTATTAGTACAAACCAATGCCCGACACAGTCCACATCGGTATTAGTGCAAACCAACGCACTACACAGTCCCTATCGAGTATTAGTACAAACCAAGGCCCTACACAGTCCCTATCGAGTATTAGTACAAACCAAGGCCCTACACAGTCCCTATCGAGTATTAGTACAAACCAACGCACTACACAGTCCCTATCGAGTATTAGTACCAACCAACGCACTACACAGTCCCTATCGAGTATGAGTACAAACCAACGCCCTACACAGTCCACATCGAGTATTGGTACAAACCAACGCCCAACACAGTCCACATCGAGTATTAGTACAAACCAACGCCCGACACAGTCCACATCGAGTATTAGTACAAACCAACGCCCGACACAGTCCACATCGAGTATTAGTACAAACCAACGCACTACACAGTCCCTGTCGAGTATTAGTACAAACCAACGCACTACACAGTCCCTATCGAGTATTAGTGCAAACCAACGCCCTACACAGTCCACATCGAGTATTAGTACAAACCAACGCACTACACAGTCCACATCGAGTATTAGTACAAACCAATGCCCTACACAGTCCACATCGGTATTAGTACAAACCAACGCCCTACAGAGTCCACATCGAGTATTGGTACAAACCAACGCACGACACAGTCCACATCGAGTATTGGTACAAACCAACGCCCTACACAGTCCACATCGAGTATTGGTACAAACCAACGCACTACACAGTCCACATCGAGTATTGGTACAAACCAACGCCCGACACAGTCCACATCGGTATTAGTACAAACCAACGCCCTACACAGTCCACATCGAGTATTGGTACAAACCAACGCACTACACAGTCCACATCGAGTGTTGGTACAAACCAACGCCCTACACAGTCCACATCGGTATTAGTACAAACCAACGCACTACACAGTCCCTGTCGAGTATTAGTACAAACCAACGCACTACACAGTCCCTATCGAGTATTAGTACAAACCAACGCACTACACAGTCCCTATCGAGTATCAGTACAAACCAATGCCCAACACAGTCCACATCGGTATTAGTACAAACCAACGCCCTACAGAGTCCACATCGAGTATTAGTACAAACCAACGCCCTACACAGTCCACATCGAGTATTGGTACAAACCAACGCCCTACACAGTCCACATCGAGTATTGGTACAAACCAACGCCCTACACAGTCCACATCGAGTATTAGTACAAACCAACGCCCGACACAGTCCACATCGAGTATTAGTACAAACCAACGCCCAACACAGTCCTCATCGAGTATTAGTACAAACCAACGCACTACACAGTCCACATCGGTATTAGTACAAACCAACGCCCGACACAGTCCACATCGAGTATTAGTACAAACCAATGCCCTACACAGTCCACATCGAGTATTAGTACAAACCAACGCCCGACACAGTCCACATCGAGTATTAGTACAAACCAACGCCCTACACAGTCCACATCGAGTATTAGTACAAACCAACGCCCTACACAGTCCACATCGAGTATTAGTACAAACCAACGCCCTACACAGTCCACATCGAGTATTAGTACAAACCAACGCCCAACACAGTCCTCATCGAGTATTAGTACAAACCAACGCACTACACAGTCCACATCGGTATTAGTACAAACCAACGCCCGACACAGTCCACATCGAGTATTAGTACAAACCAATGCCCTACACAGTCCACATCGAGTATTAGTACAAACCAACGCCCGACACAGTCCACATCGAGTATTAGTACAAACCAACGCCCTACACAGTCCACATCGAGTATTAGTACAAACCAACGCCCGACACAGTCCACATCGAGTATTAGTACAAACCAACGCACTACACAGTCCCTATCGAGTATTAGTACAAACCAACGCACTACACAGTCCACATCGAGTATTAGTACAAACCAACGCACTACACAGTCCCTATCGAGTATTAGTACAAACCAATGCCCGACACAGTCCACATCGGTATTAGTGCAAACCAACGCACTACACAGTCCCTATCGAGTATTAGTACAAACCAAGGCCCTACACAGTCCCTATCGAGTATTAGTACAAACCAAGGCCCTACACAGTCCCTATCGAGTATTAGTACAAACCAACGCACTACACAGTCCCTATCGAGTATTAGTACCAACCAACGCACTACACAGTCCCTATCGAGTATGAGTACAAACCAACGCCCTACACAGTCCACATCGAGTATTGGTACAAACCAACGCCCAACACAGTCCACATCGAGTATTAGTACAAACCAACGCCCGACACAGTCCACATCGAGTATTAGTACAAACCAACGCCCGACACAGTCCACATCGAGTATTAGTACAAACCAACGCACTACACAGTCCCTGTCGAGTATTAGTACAAACCAACGCACTACACAGTCCCTATCGAGTATTAGTGCAAACCAACGCCCTACACAGTCCACATCGAGTATTAGTACAAACCAACGCACTACACAGTCCACATCGAGTATTAGTACAAACCAATGCCCTACACAGTCCACATCGGTATTAGTACAAACCAACGCCCTACAGAGTCCACATCGAGTATTGGTACAAACCAACGCACGACACAGTCCACATCGAGTATTGGTACAAACCAACGCCCTACACAGTCCACATCGAGTATTGGTACAAACCAACGCACTACACAGTCCACATCGAGTATTGGTACAAACCAACGCCCGACACAGTCCACATCGGTATTAGTACAAACCAACGCCCTACACAGTCCACATCGAGTATTGGTACAAACCAACGCACTACACAGTCCACATCGAGTGTTGGTACAAACCAACGCCCTACACAGTCCACATCGGTATTAGTACAAACCAACGCACTACACAGTCCCTGTCGAGTATTAGTACAAACCAACGCACTACACAGTCCCTATCGAGTATTAGTACAAACCAACGCACTACACAGTCCCTATCGAGTATCAGTACAAACCAATGCCCAACACAGTCCACATCGGTATTAGTACAAACCAACGCCCTACAGAGTCCACATCGAGTATTAGTACAAACCAACGCCCTACACAGTCCACATCGAGTATTGGTACAAACCAACGCCCTACACAGTCCACATCGAGTATTGGTACAAACCAACGCCCTACACAGTCCACATCGAGTATTAGTACAAACCAACGCCCAACACAGTCCTCATCGAGTATTAGTACAAACCAACGCACTACACAGTCCACATCGGTATTAGTACAAACCAACGCCCGACACAGTCCACATCGAGTATTAGTACAAACCAATGCCCTACACAGTCCACATCGAGTATTAGTACAAACCAACGCCCGACACAGTCCACATCGAGTATTAGTACAAACCAACGCCCTACACAGTCCACATCGAGTATTAGTACAAACCAACGCCCTACACAGTCCACATCGAGTATTAGTACAAACCAACGCCCTACACAGTCCACATCGAGTATTAGTACAAACCAACGCCCAACACAGTCCTCATCGAGTATTAGTACAAACCAACGCACTACACAGTCCACATCGGTATTAGTACAAACCAACGCCCGACACAGTCCACATCGAGTATTAGTACAAACCAATGCCCTACACAGTCCACATCGAGTATTAGTACAAACCAACGCCCGACACAGTCCACATCGAGTATTAGTACAAACCAACGCCCTACACAGTCCACATCGAGTATTAGTACAAACCAACGCCCGACACAGTCCACATCGAGTATTAGTACAAACCAACGCCCAACACAGTCCTCATCGAGTATTAGTACAAACCAACGCACTACACAGTCCACATCGGTATTAGTACAAACCAACGCCCGACACAGTCCACATCGAGTATTAGTACAAACCAATGCCCTACACAGTCCACATCGAGTATTAGTACAAACCAACGCCCGACACAGTCCACATCGAGTATTAGTACAAACCAACGCCCTACACAGTCCACATCGAGTATTAGTACAAACCAATGCCCTACACAGTCCACATCGAGTATTAGTACAAACCAACGCCCGACACAGTCCACATCGAGTATTAGTACAAACCAACGCCCTACACAGTCCACATCGAGTATTAGTACAAACCAACGCCCTACACAGTCCACATCGAGTATTAGTACAAACCAATGCCCTACACAGTCCACATCGAGTATTAGTACAAACCAACGCCCTACACAGTCCACATCGAGTATTAGTACAAACCAACGCCCTACACAGTCCACATCGAGTATTAGTACAAACCAACGCCCTACACAGTCCACATCGAGTATTGGTACAAACCAACGCCCTACACAGTCCACATCGAGTATGAGTACAAACCAACGCACTACACAGTCCACATCGAGTATTAGTACAAACCAACGCCCTGCACAGTCCACATCGAGTATTAGTACAAACCAACGCCCTACACAGTCCTCATCGAGTATTAGTACAAACCAACGCCCTGCACAGTCCACATCGAGTATTAGTACAAACCAACGCCCTGCACAGTCCACATCGAGTATTAGTACAAACCAACGCCCTGCACAGTCCACATGGAGTATTAGTACAAACCAACACATTACACAATCCGCATCGAGTTTCAGTACAAACCAACACACGACACAGTCCACATCGAGTATCAGTACAAACCAACGCCCTACACAGTCCACATCGAGTATTAGTACAAACCAACGCCCTACACAGTCCTCATCGAGTATTAGTACAAACCAACGCCCTGCACAGTCCACATCGAGTATTAGTACAAACCAACGCCCTGCACAGTCCACATCGAGTATTAGTACAAACCAACGCCCTGCACAGTCCACATGGAGTATTAGTACAAACCAACACATTACACAATCCGCATCGAGTTTCAGTACAAACCAACACACGACACAGTCCTCATCGAGTATCAGTACAAACCAACGCCCTACACAGTCCACATCGAGTATTGGTACAAACCAACGCACTACACACTCCCTATCGAGCATTAGTACAAACCAACGCCCGACACAGTCCACATCGGTATTAGTACAAACCAATGCACTACACAGTCCCTATCGAGTATTAGTACAAGCCAACGCACTGCACAGTCCCTATCGAGTATGAGTACAAACCAATGCCCAACACAGTCCACATCGGTATTAGTACAAACCAACGCACGACACAGTCCCTATCGAGTATTAGTACAAACCAAGACCCCACACAGTCCCTATCGAGTATTAGTACAAACCAACGCACTACACAGTCCACATCGAGTATTAGTACAAACCAACGCACTACACAGTCCACATCGAGTATTAGTACAAACCAACGCCCTACACAGTCCCTATCGAGTATTAGTACAAACCAACGCACTACACAGTCCACATCGAGTATTAGTACAAACCAACGCACTACACAGTCCACATCGAGTATTAGTACAAACCAACGCACTACACAGTCCCTATCGAGTATGAGTACAAACCAACGCCCTACATAGTCCACATCGAGTATTAGTGCAAACCAATTCACTACACAGTCCTCATCGAGTATTAGTACAAACCAACGCCCTACACAGTCCCTATCGAGTATTAGTACAAACCAATTCACTACACAGTCCCTATCGAGTATTAGTACAAACCAACGCACTACACAGTCCACATCGAGTATTAGTACAAACCAACGCACTACACAGTCCCTATCGAGTATGAGTACAAACCAACGCCCTACATAGTCCACATCGAGTATTAGTACAAACCAACGCCCTACACAGTCCCTATCGAGTATTAGTACAAACCAACGCACTACACAGTCCACATCGAGTATTAGTACAAACCAACGCACTACACAGTCCACATCGAGTATGAGTACAAACCAACGCCCTACACAGTCCACATCGAGTATTAGTACAAACCAACGCCCTACACAGTCCACATCGAGTATTAGTACAAACCAACGCCCTACACAGTCCACATCGAGTATTGGTACAAACCAACGCCCTACATAGTCCACATCGAGTATTAGTGCAAACCAACGCCCTACACAGTCCACATCGAGTATTAGTACAAACCAACGCACTACACAGTCCACATCGAGTATTAGTACAAACCAACGCCCTACACAGTCCACATCGGTATTAGTACAAACCAACGCACGACACAGTCCCTATCGAGTATTAGTACAAACCAATGCCCGACACAGTCCACATCGGTATTAGTGCAAACCAACGCACTACACAGTCCCTATCGAGTATTAGTACAAACCAAGGCCCCACACAGTCCCTATCGAGTATTAGTACAAACCAAGGCCCTACACAGACCCTATCGAGTATTAGTACAAACCAACGCACTACACAGTCCCGATCGAGTATTAGTACCAACCAACGCACTACACAGTCCCTATCGAGTATTAGTACAAACCAACGCCCTACACAGTCCACATTGGTATTAGTACCAACCAACGCACTACACAGTCCCTATCGAGTATTAGTACAAACCAAGGCCCTACACAGTCCCTATCGAGTATTAGTACAAACCAAGGCCCTACACAGTCCCTATCGAGTATTAGTACAAACCAACGCACTACACAGTCCCTATCGAGTATTAGTACCAACCAACGCACTACACAGTCCCTATCGAGTATTAGTACAAACCAACGCCCTACACAGTCCACATCGAGTATTGGTACAAACCAACGCCCAACACAGTCCACATCGAGTATTAGTACAAACCAACGCCCGACACAGTCCACATCGAGTATTAGTACAAACCAACGCCCTACACAGTCCACATCGAGTATTAGTACAAACCAACGCACTACACAGTCCCTGTCGAGTATTAGTACAAACCAACGCACTACACAGTCCCTATCGAGTATTAGTACAAACCAACGCCCTACACAGTCCACATCGGTATTAGTACAAACCAACGCCCGACACAGTCCACATCGGTATTAGTACAAACCAACGCCCGACACAGTCCCTATCGAGTATTAGTACAAACCAACGCCCGACACAGTCCACATCGAGTATTAGTACAAACCAACGCCCGACACAGTCCACATCGAGTATTAGTACAAACCAACGCCCTACACAGTCCACATCGAGTATTAGTACAAACCAACGCCCTACACAGTCCACATCGAGTATTAGTACAAACCAACGCCCTGCACAGTCCACATCGAGTATTAGTACAAACCAACACATTCCACAATCCGCATCGAGTTTCAGTACAAACCAACGCACTACACAGTCCACATCGGTATTTGTACAAACCAAGGCACTACACAGTCCACATTGGTATTAGTACAAATCAATGCACTACACAGTCCCTATCGAGTATTAGTACAAGCCAACGCACTACACAGTCCCGATCGAGGATTAGTACAAACCAACGCACTACACAGTCCCTATCGAGTATTAGTACAAACCAACGCACTACACAGTCCCTATCGAGTATTAGTACAAACCAAGGCCCTACACAGTCCCTATCGAGTATTAGTACAAACCAACGCACTACACAGTCCACATCGAGTATTAGTACAGACCAACGCCCTACACAGTCCACATCGAGTATTAGTACAAACCAACGCACTACACAGTCCACATCGGTATTAGTACAAACCAATTCACTACACAGTCCCTATCAAGTATTAGTACAAACCAACGCACTGCACAGTCCCTATCAAGTATTAGTACAAACCAAGGCCCGACACAGTCCCTATCGAGTATTAGTACAAACCAACGCACTACACAGTCCACATCGAGTATTAGTACAAACCAACGCCCTACACAGTCCACATCGAGTATTGGTACAAACCAACGCCCAACACAGTCCCTATCGAGTATTAGTACAAACCAACGCACTACACAGTCCACATCGAGTATTAGTACAGACCAACGCCCTACACAGTCCACATCGAGTATTAGTACAAACCAACGCACTACACAGTCCACATCGGTATTAGTACAAACCAATGCACTACACAGTCCCTATCAAGTATGAGTACAAACCAACGCACTACACAGTCCACATCGAGTATTAGTACAAACCAACGCCCTACACAGTCCACATCGAGTATTGGTACAAACCAACGCCCAACACAGTCCCTATCGAGTATTAGTATAAACCAACGCCCTACACAGTCCACATCGGTATTAGTACAAACCAACGCCCTACACAGTCCACATCGAGTATTAGTACAAACCAACGCCCTACACAGTCCACATCGAGTATTAGTACAAACCAATGCCCTGCACAGTCCGCATCGGTGTCAGTACAAACCAACGCACTACACAGTCCACATCGGTATTAGTACAAACCAATGCACTACACAGTCCCTATCGCGTATTCGTACAAGCCAACGCACGACACAGTCCCTATCGAGTATTGGTACAAACCAATGCCCTACACAGTCCGCATCGGTATTAGTACAAACCAACGCACTACACAGTCCACATCGGTGTCAGTACAAACCAACACACTACACAGTCCACTTCGGTATTGGTACAAACCAAGGCACGACACAGTCCACATCGGTATTAGTCCAAACCAATGCACAACACAGTCCCTATCGAGTATTCGTACAAACCAACGCCCTACACAGTCCACATCGAGTATTAGTACAAGCCAACGCACGACACAGTCCCTGTCGAGTATTAGTACAAACCAATGCCCTACACAGTCCCTATCGAGTATTAGTACAAACCAACGCACTACACAGTCCCTATCGAGTATTAGTACAAACCAACGCACTACACAGTCCCTATCGAGTATTAGTACAAACCAACACACTACACAGTCCCTATCGAGTATTAGTACAAACCAAGGCCCTACACATTCCCTATCAAGTATTAGTACAAACCAACGCCCTACACAGTCCACATCGAGTATTGGTACAAACCAACGCACTACACAGTCCACATCGAGTAACGCCCTACACAGTCCACATCGAGTATTAGTACAAACCAACGCCCTACACAGTCCACATCGAGTATCAGTAGAAACCAACGCCCTACACAGTCCACATCGAGTATTAGTACAAACCAACGCCCGACACAGTCCACATCGAGTATTAGTACAAACCAACACATGACACAATCCGCATCGAGTTTCAGTACAAACCAACACACGACACAGTCCACATCGAGTATCAGTACAAACCAACGCCCTACACAGTCCACATCGAGTATTGGTACAAACCAACGCACTACACACTCCCTATCGAGCATTAGTACAAACCAACGCCCTACACAGTCCACATCGGTATTAGTACAAACCAACGCACTACACAGTCCCTATCGAGTATTAGTACAAACCAACGCCCGACACAGTCCACATCGGTATTAGTACAAACCAACGCCCGACACAGTCCACATCGGTGTCAGTACAAACCAATGCACTACACAGTCCCTATCGAGTATTAGTACAAGCCAACGCACTGCACAGTCCCTATCGAGTATTAGTACAAACCAATGCCCTACACAGTCCACATCGGTATTAGTACAAACCAACGCACGACACAGTCCCTATCGAGTATTAGTACAAACCAAGACCCCACACAGTCCCTATCGAGTATTAGTACAAACCAATGCACTACACAGTCCCTATCGAGTATTAGTACAAGCCAACGCACTGCACAGTCCCTATCGAGTATTAGTACAAACCAATGCCCTACACAGTCCACATCGGTATTAGTACAAACCAACGCACGACACAGTCCCTGTCGAGTATTAGTACAAACCAAGACCCCACACAGTCCCTATCGAGTATTAGTACAAACCAACGCACTACACAGTCCACATCGAGTATTAGTACAAACCAACGCACTACACTGTCCCTATCGAGTATGAGTACAAACCAACGCCCTACACAGTCCACATCGAGTATTGGTACAAACCAACGCCCTACACAGTCCACATCGAGTATTAGTACAAACCAACGCCCTACACAGTCCACATCGAGTATTGGTACAAACCAACGCCCTACACAGTCCACATCGAGTATTAGTACAAACCAACGCCCTACACAGTCCACATCGAGTATTAGTACAAACCAACGCCCTACACAGTCCACATCGAGTATTAGTACAAACCAACGCCCTACACAGTCCACATCGAGTATTAGTACAAACCAACGCCCTACACAGTCCACATCGAGTATTAGTACAAACCAACGCCCTGCACAGTCCACATGGAGTATTAGTACAAACCAACACATTACACAATCCGCATCGAGTTTCAGTACAAACCAACGCCCTACACAGTCCACATCGAGTATTAGTACAAACCAACGCCCTACACAGTCCACATCGGTATTAGTACAAACCAACGCACGACACAGTCCACATCGAGTATTAGTACAAACCAACGCCCTACACAGTCCACATCGAGTATTGGTACAAACCAACGCCCTACACAGTCCCTATCGAGTATTAGTACAAACCAACGCCCTACACAGTCCACATCGAGTATTAGTACAAACCAACGCACTACACAGTCCACATCGAGTATTAGTACAAACCAACGCCCTACACAGTCCACATCGGTATTAGTACAAACCAACGCCCTACACAGTCCACATCGGTATTAGTACAAACCAACGCACGACACAGTCCCTATCGAGTATTAGTACAAACCAATGCCCGACACAGTCCCTATCGAGTATTAGTACAAACCAAGGCCCTACACAGATCCTATCGAGTATTAGTACAAACCAACGCACTACACAGTCCCGATCGAGTATTAGTACCAACCAACGCACTACACAGTCCCTATCGAGTATTAGTACAAACCAACGCCCTACACAGTCCACATTGGTATTAGTACCAACCAACGCACTACACAGTCCCTATCGAGTATTAGTACAAACCAACGCACTACACAGTCCACATCGAGTATTAGTACAAACCAACGCACTACACAGTCCCTATCGAGTATTAGTACAAACCAATGCCCGACACAGTCCACATCGGTATTAGTGCAAACCAACGCACTACACAGTCCCTATCGAGTATTAGTACAAACCAAGGCCCTACACAGTCCCTATCGAGTATTAGTACAAACCAAGGCCCTACACAGTCCCTATCGAGTATTAGTACAAACCAACGCACTACACAGTCCCTATCGAGTATTAGTACCAACCAACGCACTACACAGTCCCTATCGAGTATTAGTACAAACCAACGCCCTACACAGTCCACATCGAGTATTGGTACAAACCAACGCCCAACACAGTCCACATCGAGTATTAGTACAAACCAACGCCCGACACAGTCCACATCGAGTATTAGTACAAACCAACGCCCGACACAGTCCACATCGAGTATTAGTACAAACCAACGCACTACACAGTCCCTGTCGAGTATTAGTACAAACCAACGCACTACACAGTCCCTATCGAGTATTAGTACAAACCAACGCACTACACAGTCCCTATCGAGTATCAGTACAAACCAATGCCCTACACAGTCCACATCGGTATTAGTACAAACCAACGCCCTACAGAGTCCACATCGAGTATTGGTACAAACCAACGCACGACACAGTCCACATCGAGTATTGGTAGAAACCAACGCCCTACACAGTCCACATCGAGTATTGGTACAAACCAACGCACTACACAGTCCACATCGAGTATTGGTACAAACCAACGCCCTACACAGTCCACATCGGTATTAGTACAAACCAACGCCCTACACAGTCCACATCGAGTATTAGTACAAACCAACGCCCTACACAGTCCACATCGAGTATTGGTACAAACCAACGCACTACACAGTCCACATCGAGTATTGGTACAAACCAACGCCCTACACAGTCCACATCGGTATTAGTACAAACCAACGCACTACACAGTCCCTGTCGAGTATTAGTACAAACCAACGCACTGCACAGTCCCTATCGAGTATTAGTACAAACCAACGCACTACACAGTCCCTATCGAGTATCAGTACAAACCAATGCCCTACACAGTCCACATCGGTATTAGTACAAACCAACGCCCTACAGAGTCCACATCGAGTATTAGTACAAACCAACGCCCTACACAGTCCACATCGAGTATTGGTACAAACCAACGCCCAACACAGTCCACATCGAGTATTAGTACAAACCAACGCCCGACACAGTCCACATCGAGTATTAGTACAAACCAACGCCCTACACAGTCCACATCGAGTATTAGTACAAACCAACGCCCGACACAGTCCACATCGAGTATTAGTACAAACCAACGCCCGACACAGTCCACATCGAGTATTAGTACAAACCAACGCCCTACACAGTCCACATCGAGTATTAGTACAAACCAACGCCCTACACAGTCCACATCGAGTATTGGTACAAACCAACGCCCTACACAGTCCACATCGAGTATTAGTACAAACCAACGCACTACACAGTCCACATCGAGTATTAGTACAAACCAACGCCCTGCACAGTCCACATCGAGTATTAGTACAAACCAACGCCCGACACAGTCCTCATCGAGTATTAGTACAAACCAACGCCCTGCACAGTCCACATCGAGTATTAGTACAAACCAACGCCCTGCACAGTCCACATCGAGTATTAGTACAAACCAACGCCCTGCACAGTCCACATGGAGTATTAGTACAAACCAACACATTCCACAATCCGCATCGAGTTTCAGTACAAACCAACGCACTACACAGTCCACATCGGTATTTGTACAAACCAAGGCACTACACAGTCCACATTGGTATTAGTACAAATCAATGCACTACACAGTCCACATCGAGTATTAGTACAAGCCAACGCACTACACAGTCCCTATCGAGTATGAGTACAAACCAATGCCCTACACAGTCCACATCGGTATTAGTACAAACCAACGCACTACACAGTCCCGATCGAGGATTAGTACAAACCAATGCCCTACACAGTCCCAATCGAGTATTAGTACAAACCAACGCACTACACAGTCCCTATCGAGTATTAGTACAAACCAACGCACTACACAGTCCCTATCGAGTATTAGTACAAACCAAGGCCCTACACAGTCCCTATCGAGTATTAGTACAAACCAACGCACTACACAGTCCACATCGAGTATTAGTACAGACCAACGCCCTACACAGTCCACATCGAGTATTAGTACAAACCAACGCACTACACAGTCCACATCGGTATTAGTACAAACCAATTCACTACACAGTCCCTATCAAGTATTAGTACAAACCAACGCACTGCACAGTCCCTATCAAGTATTAGTACAAACCAAGGCCCGACACAGTCCCTATCGAGTATTAGTACAAACCAACGCACTACACAGTCCACATCGAGTATTAGTACAAACCAACGCACTACACAGTCCACATCGGTATTAGTACAAACCAATTCACTACACAGTCCCTATCAAGTATTAGTACAAACCAACGCACTGCACAGTCCCTATCAAGTATTAGTACAAACCAAGGCCCGACACAGTCCCTATCGAGTATTAGTACAAACCAACGCACTACACAGTCCCTATCGAGTATTAGTACAAACCAACGCACTACACAGTCCACATCGAGTATTGGTACAAACCAACGCCCAACACAGTCCCTATCGAGTATTAGTACAAACCAACGCACTACACAGTCCACATCGAGTATTAGTACAGACCAACGCCCTACACAGTCCACATCGAGTATTAGTACAAACCAACGCACTACACATTCCACATCGGTATTAGTACAAACCAATGCACTACACAGTCCCTATCAAGTATTAGTACAAACCAACGCACTACACAGTCCCTATCGAGTATTAGTACAAACCAAGGCCCGACACAGTCCCTATCGAGTATTAGTACAAACCAACGCACTACACAGTCCACATCGAGTATTAGTACAAACCAACGCCCTACACAGTCCACATCGAGTATTGGTACAAACCAACGCCCAACACAGTCCCTATCGAGTATTAGTATAAACCAACGCCCTACACAGTCCACATCGGTATTAGTACAAACCAACGCCCTACACAGTCCACATCGAGTATTAGTACAAACCAACGCCCTACACAGTCCACATCGAGTATTAGTACAAACCAATGCCCTGCACAGTCCGCATCGGTGTCAGTACAAACCAACGCACTACACAGTCCACATCGGTATTAGTACAAACCAATGCACTACACAGTCCCTATCGCGTATTCGTACAAGCCAACGCACGACACAGTCCCTATCGAGTATTGGTACAAACCAATGCCCTACACAGTCCGCATCGGTATTAGTACAAACCAACGCACTACACAGTCCACATCGGTGTCAGTACAAACCAACACACTACACAGTCCACTTCGGTATTAGTACAAACCAAGGCACGACACAGTCCACATCGGTATTAGTACAAACCAATGCACAACACAGTCCCTATCGAGTATTAGTACAAACCAACGCCCTACACAGTCCACATCGAGTATTAGTACAAGCCAGTGCACGACACAGTCCCTATCGAGTATTAGTACAAACCAATGCCCTACACAGTCCCTATCGAGTATTAGTACAAACCAACGCACTACACAGTCCCTATCGAGTATTAGTACAAACCAACGCACTACACAGTCCCTATCGAGTATTAGTACAAACCAACACACTACACAGTCCCTATCGAGTATTAGTACAAACCAAGGCCCTACACATTCCCTATCAAGTATTAGTACAAACCAACGCCCTACACAGTCCACATCGAGTATTGGTACAAACCAACGCACTACACAGTCCACATCGAGTAACGCCCTACACAGTCCACATCGAGTATTAGTACAAACCAACGCCCTACACAGTCCACATCGAGTATCAGTAGAAACCAACGCCCTACACAGTCCACATCGAGTATTCGTACAAACCAACGCCCGACACAGTCCACATCGAGTATTAGTACAAACCAACACATTACACAATCCGCATCGAGTTTCAGTACAAACCAACACACGACACAGTCCACATCGAGTATCAGTACAAACCAACGCCCTACACAGTCCACATCGAGTATTGGTACAAACCAACGCACTACACACTCCCTATCGAGCATTAGTACAAACCAACGCCCTACACAGTCCACATCGGTATTAGTACAAACCAACGCACTACACAGTCCCTATCGAGTATTAGTACAAACCAACGCCCGACACAGTCCACATCGGTATTAGTACAAACCAACGCCCGACACAGTCCACATCGGTGTCAGTACAAACCAATGCACTACACAGTCCCTATCGAGTATTAGTACAAGCCAACGCACTGCACAGTCCCTATCGAGTATTAGTACAAACCAATGCCCTACACAGTCCACATCGGTATTAGTACAAACCAACGCACGACACAGTCCCTATCGAGTATTAGTACAAACCAAGACCCCACACAGTCCCTATCGAGTATTAGTACAAACCAATGCACTACACAGTCCCTATCGAGTATTAGTACAAGCCAACGCACTGCACAGTCCCTATCGAGTATTAGTACAAACCAATGCCCTACACAGTCCACATCGGTATTAGTACAAACCAACGCACGACACAGTCCCTGTCGAGTATTAGTACAAACCAAGACCCCACACAGTCCCTATCGAGTATTAGTACAAACCAACGCACTACACAGTCCACATCGAGTATTAGTACAAACCAACGCACTACACAGTCCCTATCGAGTATGAGTACAAACCAACGCCCTACACAGTCCACATCGAGTATTAGTACAAACCAACGCCCTACACAGTCCACATCGAGTATTAGTACAAACCAACGCCCTACACAGTCCACATCGAGTATTAGTACAAACCAACGCCCTACATAGTCCACATCGAGTATTAGTACAAACCAACGCCCTACACAGTCCACATCGAGTATTAGTACAAACCAACGCCCTACACAGTCCACATCGAGTATTAGTACAAACCAACGCACTACACAGTCCCTATCGAGTATTAGTACAAACCAACGCCCTGCACAGTCCACATGGAGTATTAGTACAAACCAACACATTACACAATCCGCATCGAGTTTCAGTACAAACCAACGCACTACACAGTCCACATCGAGTATTAGTACAAACCAACGCCCTACACAGTCCACATCGGTATTAGTACAAACCAACGCACGACACAGTCCCTATCGAGTATTAGTACAAACCAACGCACTACACAGTCCACATCGAGTATTAGTACAAACCAACGCCCTACACAGTCCACATCGGTATTAGTACAAACCAACGCACGACACAGTCCCTATCGAGTATTAGTACAAACCAATGCCCGACACAGTCCACATCGGTATTCGTGCAAACCAACGCACTACACAGTCCCTATCGAGTATTAGTACAAACCAAGGCCCTACACAGTCCCTATCGAGTATTAGTACAAACCAAGGCCCTACACAGTCCCTATCGAGTATTCGTACAAACCAACACACTACACAGTCCCTATCGAGTATTAGTACCAACCAACGCACTACACAGTCCCTATCGAGTATTAGTACAAACCAACGCCCTACACAGTCCACATTGGTATTAGTACAAACCAACGCACTACACAGTCCCTATCGAGTATTAGTACCAACCAACGTACTACACAGTCCCTATCGAGTATGAGTACAAACCAACGCCCTACACAGTCCACATCGAGTATTAGTACAAACCAACGCCCAACACAGTCCACATCGAGTATTAGTACAAACCAACGCCCTACACAGTCCACATCGAGTATTAGTACAAACCAACGCACCACACAGTCCCTGTCGAGTATTAGTACAAACCAACGCACTACACAGTCCCTATCGAGTATTAGTACAAACCAACGCACTACACAGTCCCTATCGAGTATTAGTACAAACCAATGCCCTACACAGTCCACATCGGTATTAGTACAAACCAACGCCCTACAGAGTCCACATCGAGTATTGGTACAAACCAACGCCCTACACAGTCCACATCGAGTATTAGTACAAACCAACGCCCTACACAGTCCACATCGAGTATTAGTACAAACCAACGCCCTGCACAGTCCACATCGAGTATTAGGACAAACCAACACATTGCACAATCCGCATCGAGTTTCAGTACAAACCAACGCACTACACAGTCCACATCGGTATTTGTACAAACCAAGGCACTACACAGTCCACATCGGTATTAGTACAAATCAATGCACTACACAGTCCCTATCGAGTATTAGTACAAGCCAACGCACTACACAGTCCCTATCGAGTATTAGTACAAACCAATGCCCTACACAGTCCACATCGGTATTAGTACAAACCAACGCACTACACAGTCCCTATCGAGGATTAGTACAAACCAAGGCCCTACACAGTCCCAATCGAGTATTAGTACAAACCAACGCACTACACAGTCCCTATCGAGTATTAGTACAAACCAACGCACTACACAGTCCCTATCGAGTATTAGTACAAACCAAGGCCCTACACAGTCCCTATCGAGTATTAGTACAAACCAACGCACTACACAGTCCACATCGAGTATTAGTACAGACCAACGCCCTACACAGTCCACATCGAGTATTAGTACAAACCAACGCACTACACAGTCCACATCGGTATTAGTACAAACCAATGCACTACACAGTCCCTATCAAGTATTAGTACAAACCAACGCACTACACAGTCCCTATCAAGTATTAGTACAAACCAAGGCCCGACACAGTCCCTATCGAGTATTAGTACAAACCAACGCACTACACAGTCCACATCGAGTATTAGTACAAACCAACGCCCTACACAGTCCACATCGAGTATTGGTACAAACCAACGCCCAACACAGTCCCTATCGAGTATTAGTATAAACCAACGCCCTACACAGTCCACATCGGTATTAGTACAAACCAACGCCCTACACAGTCCACATCGAGTATTAGTACAAACCAACGCCCTACACAGTCCACATCGAGTATTAGTACAAACCAATGCCCTGCACAGTCCGCATCGGTGTCAGGACAAACCAACGCACTACACAGTCCACATCGGTATTGGTACAAACCAATGCACTACACAGTCCCTATCGCGTATTAGTACAAGCCAACGCACGACACAGTCCCTATCGAGTATTGGTACAAACCAATGCCCTACACAGTCCGCATCGGTATTAGTACAAACCAACGCACTACACAGTCCACATCGGTGTCAGTACAAACCAACACACTACACAGTCCACTTCGGTATTAGTACAAACCAAGGCACGACACAGTCCACATCGGTATTAGTACAAACCAATGCACAACACAGTCCCTATCGAGTATTAGTACAAACCAACGCCCTACACAGTCCACATCGAGTATTAGTACAAGCCAACGCACGACACAGTCCCTATCGAGTATTAGTGCAAACCAATGCCCTACACAGTCCCTATCGAGTATTAGTACAAACCAACACACTACACAGTCCCTATCGAGTATTAGTACAAACCAAGGCCCTACACATTCCCTATCAAGTATTAGTACAAACCAACGCCCTACACAGTCCACATCGAGTATTGGTACAAACCAACGCACTACACAGTCCACATCGAGTAACGCCCTACACAGTCCACATCGAGTATTGGTACAAACCAACGCCCTACACAGTCCACATCGAGTATTAGTACAAACCAACGCCCTACACAGTCCACATCGAGTATTCGTAGAAACCAAGGCCCTACACAGTCCACATCGAGTATTAGTAGAAACCAAGGCCCTACACAGTCCCTATCGAGTATTAGTACAAACCAACGCACTACACAGTCCACATCGAGTATTAGTACAGACCAACGCCCTACACAGTCCACATCGAGTATTAGTACAAACCAACGCACTGCACAGTCCACATCGGTATTAGTACAGACCAACGCCCTACACAGTCCACATCGAGTATTAGTACAAACCAACGCCCTACACAGTCCGCATCGAGTATTAGTACAAACCAACGCACTACACAGTCCACATCGAGTATTAGTACAAACCAACGCCCTACACAGTCCACATCGAGTATTGGTACAAACCAACGCACTACACAGTCCACATCGAGTATTAGTACAAACCAACGCCCTACACAGTCCCTATCGAGTATTAGTACAAACCAAGGCCCTACACAGTCCCTATCGAGTATTAGTACAAACCAACGCACTACACAGTCCACATCGAGTATTAGTACAAACCAACGCACTACACAGTCCACATCGAGTATTAGTACAGACCAACGCCCTACACAGTCCACATCGAGTATTAGTACAAACCAACGCACTACACAGTCCACATCGGTATTAGTACAAACCAATGCACTACACAGTCCCTATCAAGTATTAGGACAAACCAACGCACTACACAGTCCCTATCAAGTATTAGTACAAACCAAGGCCCGACACAGTCCCTATCGAGTATTAGTACAAACCAACGCACTACACAGTCCACATCGAGTATTAGTACAAACCAACGCCCTACACAGTCCACATTGAGTATTGGTACAAACCAACGCCCAACACAGTCCCTATCGAGTATTAGTATAAACCAACGCCCTACACAGTCCACATCGGTATTAGTACAAACCAACGCCCTACACAGTCCACATCGAGTATTAGTACAAACCAACGCCCTACACAGTCCACATCGAGTATTCGTACAAACCAATGCCCTGCACAGTCCGCATCGGTGTCAGTACAAACCAACGCACTACACAGTCCACATCGGTATTAGTACAAACCAATGCACTACACAGTCCCTATCGCGTATTAGTACAAGCCAACGCACGACACAGTCCCTATCGAGTATTGGTACAAACCAATGCCCTACACAGTCCGCATCGGTATTAGTACAAACCAACGCACTACACAGTCCACATCGGTGTCAGTACAAACCAACACACTACACAGTCCACTTCGGTATTAGTACAAACCAAGGCACGACACAGTCCACATCGGTATTAGTACAAACCAATGCACAACACAGTCCCTATCGAGTATTAGTACAAACCAACGCCCTACACAGTCCCTATCGAGTATTAGTACAAACCAACACACTACACAGTCCCTATCGAGTATTAGTACAAACCAAGGCCCTACACATTCCCTATCAAGTATTAGTACAAACCAATGCACTACACAGTCCACATCGAGTATTAGTACAAGCCAACGCACGACACAGTCCCTATCGAGTATTAGTACAAACCAATGCCCTACACAGTCCCTATCGAGTATTAGTACAAACCAACACACTACACAGTCCCTATCGAGTATTAGTACAAACCAAGGCCCTGCACATTCCCTATCAAGTATTAGTACAAACCAACGCCCTACACAGTCCACATCGAGTATTGGTACAAACCAACGCACTACACAGTCCACATCGAGTAACGCCCTACACAGTCCCTATCGAGTATTGGTACAAACCAACACACTACACAGTCCACATCGAGTATTAGTACAAACCAACGCCCTACACAGTCCACATCGAGTATTAGTACAAACCAACACATTACACAATCCGCATCGAGTTTCAGTACAAACCAACACACGACACAGTCCACATCGAGTATCAGTACAAACCAACGCCCTACACAGTCCACATCGAGTATTGGTACAAACCAACGCACTACACAGTCCCTATCGAGCATTAGTACAAACCAACGCCCTGCACAGTCCACATCGGTATTAGTACAAACCAACGCACTACACAGTCCCTATCGAGTATTAGTACAAACCAACGCCCGACACAGTCCACATCGGTATTAGTACAAACCAACGCCCTACACAGTCCACATCGGTGTCAGTACAAACCAATGCACTACACAGTCCCTATCGAGTATTAGTACAAGCCAACGCACTGCACAGTCCCTATCGAGTATTAGTACAAACCAATGCCCTACACAGTCCACATCGGTATTAGTACAAACCAACGCACGACACAGTCCCTATCGAGTATTAGTACAAACCAAGGCCCCACACAGTCCCTATCGAGTATTAGTACAAACCAACGCACTACACAGTCCACATCGAGTATTAGTACAAACCAACGCACTACACAGTCCCTATCGAGTATGAGTACAAACCAACGCCCTACACAGTCCACATCGAGTATTAGTACAAACCAACGCCCTACACAGTCCACATCGAGTATTAGTACAAACCAACGCCCTACACAGTCCACATCGAGTATTAGTACAAACCAACGCCCTACACAGTCCACATCGAGTATTAGTACAAACCAACGCACTACACAGTCCACATCGAGTATTAGTACAAACCAACGCCCTACACAGTCCACATCGAGTATTAGTACAAACCAACGCACTACACAGTCCACATCGAGTATTAGTACAAACCAACGCCCTACACAGTCCACATCGAGTATTAGTACAAACCAACGCACTACACAGTCCCTATCGAGTATTAGTACAAACCAAGGCCCTACACAGTCCCCATCGAGTATTAGTACAAACCAACACACTACACAGTCCCTATCGAGTATTAGTACAAACCAAGGCCCTACACAGTCCCCATCGAGTATTAGTACAAACCAACACTCCACACAGTCCACATCGAGTGTTCGTACAAACCAACGCACTACACAGTCCCCATCGAGTGTTCGTACAAACCAACGCACTGCACAATACTCAATTAAAGCATCTAATTAAGAATAGGCCGGAATGTCAGGGGCTGAATGTAAAAATGTCCTTCGTTTGAGAGTTAAATCTAAACAAAAAAAAATTAAATTCATAATTATGCATGATAGAAACTGCATTCCATTTTTGACATAAGATCTATGCCAATTTATGCCCGGATTCAAAAATAGCTACTATCGTCAGGGTAACCTTGAAACAAGACTAATTTGTCTTCATTAATATTCTGGCTGAATGAATCAGAACAAACAGATAATCGTCCATCAGTCTTCAGTGATGAAGTGTTTTAATGTCTGACCCTGACCCCACTCCAGCCTTGAACCTGCGTCTCTCTATTATTTCTGCCCATCTCTTCTTGCCCTCTCCAATCTGATCATCTCAACGAGACCTACTTTCTGCTGCCTCGACCCCATTCCCATTGAGCACCTGACCACTCAGCTTTCATCCCTGGGTCCCATGCTAATGGACACTGTAAACGGCTCTCTCTCATATCAGACACTGTCTCCCCCTCCTCTCAAAACTCCCACCATCAGCCTCTGCCTCAAAGAAACCCAGTGGTGACCTCTCTACTGCACCATCCCCAAACTCCATTTCCTCTTCAGGTACTTTGAACATGTTGCCTCCCAAATCTGCGCCCATCTCTCCCCTGACTGGCTGTTTGAATCTCTCCAATGTTACCTGCCCCTCCCACAGCCAAACCAAATTCATGAACGGCATTCTCCAACTGTGACTGTGATGCATTGTCCCTCATTGTCCTGTTTGCAGCCTTTCCGTCTCAGATTGTAGCCACACCATGTCTAGCGATGGCTTCTCTTTCCTCCCTTCATCGTCCCCTTGCGTCCCCCAAGGGCTGTACACTGCCCTTGGTGACATCATCCACAAACATGGAGTCCGCTTCCACAAATACACCAATGACACACAGCTAGTAGGAACATAGGAACAGGAGGAGGCCATTCAGCCCCTCGTGCCTGCTCCGCCATTTGATAAGATCATGGCTGATCTGTGATCTAGCTCCATATACCTGCCTCTGGCCCATATCCCTTAATACCTTTGGTTGCCAAAAAGCTATCTATCTCAGATTTAAATTTAGCAATTGAGCTAGTATCAATTGCCGTTTGCGGAAGAGAGTTCCAAACTTCTACCACCCTTTGTGTGTAGAAATGTTTTCTAATCTCGCTCCTGAAAGGTCTGGCTCTAATTTTTAGACTGTGCCCCCTACTCCTAAAATCCCCAACCTTCTGAACTCAAGAGAATACGACCCCAATTTGTGTAATCTCTCCTCGTAACTTAACCCTTGAAGTCCGGGTATCATTCTAGTAAACCTACGCTGCACTCCCTCCAAGGCCAATATGTCCTTCCGAAGGTGCGGTGCCCAGAACTGCTCACAGTACTCCAGGTGCGGTCTAACCAGGGTTTTGTATAGCTGCAGCATAACTTCTGCCCCCTTGTACTCCAGTCCTCTAGATATAAAGGCCAGCACTCCATTGGCCTTATTGATAATTTTCTGCACCTGTTCATGACACTTCAATGATCTATGTACCTGAACCCCTAAGTCCCTTTGGACATCCACTGTTTTTAACTTTTTACCATTTAGAAAGTACCCTGTTCTATCCTTTTTTGATCCAAAGTGGATGACCTCACATTTGTCTACATTGAATTCCATTTGCCACAGTTTTGCCCATTCACCTGATCTATCAATATCGCTTTGTAATTTTATGTTTTCATCTACACTGCTTACAATGCCACCAATCTTTGTGTCATCAGCAAACTTAGATATGAGACTTTCTATGCCTTCATCGAAGTCGTTAATAAATATTGTGAATAATTGAGGCCCCAAGACAGATCCCTGTGGGACTCCACTAGTCACATCCTGCCAATGTGAGTACCTTCCCATTATCCCTACTCTCTGTAGCCTTTCGCTCAGCCAACTTCCTAACCAAGTCCGTACTTTTCCCTCGATTCCATGGGCTTCTATCTTAGCTAACAGTCTCTTATGTGGGACCTTATCAAATGCCTTCTGGAAGTCCATATAAATAACATCCATTGACATTCCCCTGTCCACTACTTTAGTCACCTCTTCAAAAAATTCAATCAGATTTGTCAGGCACGACCTACCTTTCACAAATCCATGCTGGCTCTCCCTGATTAACTGAAAATTCTTGAGGTGTTCAGTCACCCTATCCTTAATTATAGACTCCAGCAATTTCCCCACAACAGCTCCACAACTCCCACATATACACCAATGATTCCCAGCTCCACAACTCCCACGTATACACCAATGATTCCCAGCTCTACAACTCCCACATACATATCAATGATTCCCAGATCTACAACTCCCACATATACACCATGATTCCCAGATCTATCTCTGCACCACCTCTCTCGATCCCTTAACTCCTTCTGTGCTATAAAACTGCTTGTTCCACATCCATTTTGCTTTGAGGCTTAATTTCCTCCAGCTAATAATCGGGAAGACCGAAGCCATTGTCTTCGGCCCCAACCACAAACTCCGTTCCCTCGCCACCGATTCCATCTCTCTTCCTGGCCACTGTCTGAGGCTGAACCAGACCGTTCGCAACCTTGGCGTCCTATTTGACCCTGAGATGAACTTCTGACCACATATCCGCTCCATCACCAAGACCGCCTACTTCCACCTCCATAACATTGCCCGTCTCCGCCCCTGCCTCAGCCCATCTGCTGCTGAACCCCTCATCCGTGCCTTTGTTACCTCTCGACTGGACTATTCCAATGCTCTCCTGGCCGGCCTCCCATCTTCCACCCTCCATAATCTACATATCTACTACTTGTATCCTATCCCATGCCAAGTTCCACTTGCCCATCACCCTGTCCTCACAGACCTATATTGGCTCGTGGACCCCCACTCCCTCAATTTTAAATTCCTCCATGGCCTTACCCCTATCTCTGTAACCTCCACCAGGCTTCCCCCCAACTCTCCATTCCTCTGACTCCAGTCTCCTAGCACATCCCACTTCTTCCTTTGTCCCACCATAGACATCTGTGCTGTCAGCCGCCCAGGTCTCGCTCGCTGGAACCTCCTCCCTAAACCCCTCTGTTTCCCTCTCTTCCTTTAAAATGATCCTTAAAGCGTACTTCTCACTCTGCCTGATCTCTCCTTCCTTGGTTCGATGTCTATTTATCTGTGAACCACCTTGAGACATTCTTCTACGTTAATCATAGCACAGGAGGCCACCATTCGGCCCATCGTGTCCGTGATGGCTCTTTGAAAGTTCTATCCAATTAGTCCCACTCCCCTGCTCCTTCCCCATAGCCCTGCAAATTTATCTGCAATTCCCTTTTGAAAGTTACTACTGAATCTGCTTCCACAGTCCTTTCAGGCAGTTCATTCCAGATCATCACAACTCACTGCGTAAAAAAAATTATGTTCATCTCCCCTCTGGTTCTTTTGCCAGTTACCTTAAATCTGTGTCCTCTGGTTACAGGGGTAATGTAAATGCAAGTTGTTGATCTATGAGAGATGGAAATCCAGCACCATCATTAGAATTCAGTAGCAACTTTCATTGTAAATCCAGCCTTCTCCGACAGACAGCGCTGAGAGTTATCAGTAAAGCTCCAAACTCATGGGCCTCGATATTTACGGGGAGGGAGCGGGGACGTCTGTCAGTGGCCGGGAAACCCGGAAATACCGGGAAGGCAGAGG